>NW_022265981.1:17500-70000 GCF_002021735.2 Oncorhynchus kisutch | reverse complement strand
GTGGCCTAGTGGTTAGAGTGGAGGGGCGGCAGGGTGGCCTAGTGGTTAGAGTGGAGGGGCGGCAGGGTGGCCTAGTGGTTAGAGTGGAGGGGCGGCAGGGTGGCCTAGTGGTTAGAGTGGAGGGGCGGCAGGGTGGCCTAGTGGTTAGAGTGGAGGGGCGGCAGGGTGGCCTAGTGGTTAGAGTGGAGGGGCGGCAGGGTGGCCTAGTGGTTAGAGTGGAGGGGCGGCAGGGTGGCCTAGTGGTTAGAGTGGAGGGGCGGCAGGGTAGCCTAGTGGTTAGAGTGGAGGGGCGGCAGGGTAGCCTAGTGGTTAGAGTGGAGGGGCGGCAGGGTAGCCTAGTGGTTAGAGTGGAGGGGCGGCAGGGTGGCCTAGTGGTAGAGTGGAGGGGGCAGGGTGCTAGAGTGGAGGGGCGGCAGGGTGGCCTAGTGGTTAGAGTGGATGGGCGGCAGGGTAGCCTAGTGGTTAGAGTGGAGGGGCGGCAGGGTAGCCTAGTGGTTAGGAGCATTGGGCTAGCTGCCGAAAGGTTGCAAGTTCAAATCCCTGAGCTGACAAGGTACAAATCTGTCGTTCTGCCCCTGAACAAGGCAGTTAACCCACTGTTCCTAGGCCGTCATTGAAAATAAGAATTTGTTCTTAACTGACTTGTCTAGTTAATTAAAGGTTAAATTTTAAAAAATACTTAGCTCATCCATTAAACCTCTAAAAGGTGTGACACATTACCACACCTGAGATGTCTTGTCAAATGGGAGAAATGAGGCCCAACTAGAATGGGGATGACATCCTCCTACACACATTGTTTGTGTCTATAGTCAAAAGTAGTTCACTACAAAGGCGATAGAGTGTCATTTGGCATGCAAGCCTTGTCTTGAAACCTCTCTGGGAGTGGTCTCTACAGCTGGGTGGGATTACAGGTCATTTGAGTTCCCAACATGGCACAGAAAAGTATCTGTAGTGAGTGGGTTGTCACTTAGTGCACCTCACAGTCAATTCTCTAGCAGAGGTTACATACCATCATCATTCCTCAATAACTTCAAGCGTAGACTGGGGGTCAGCCTGATGAACCAAACTACCCAGTAGTAGACATGGAGTCAGGGTTCAACCTGATGAACCGAATTACTCAGTGGTAGACTAGGGGTCAGGGGTCAGACTGATGAACCAAACTAACCAGTAGTAGACGAGGGGTCAGCCTGATGAACAAAAATACCCAGTAGTAGACGAGGGGTCAGCCTGATGAATCAAACTACACAGTAGTAGACTAAGGGTCAGAGGTCATCCTGATGAACCAAACAACCCAGTAGTATAATAGAGGTCAATCTGATGAACTAAACTATCCAGTTGCAGGGGTCATCCTGATGAACCAAACGACCCAGTAGTCCACTAGGGGTCAGGGGTCAGCCTGATGAACCAAATTACCCAGTAGTAGACTGGGGATCAGGGGTCATCCTGATTGACCAAACTACCCAGTAGTAGACGAGGGGTCAGGGGTCAGCCTGATGAACCAAACTACCCAGAAGTAGACTAGGGGTCAGCCTGATGAACCAAACTACCCAGTAGTAGACAAGTGGTCAGCCTGATGAAACAAACTACCCAGCAGTAGACTAGGGGTCAGGGGTCATCCTGATGAACCAAACTACCCAGTAGTAGACGAGGGGTCAGCGTGATGAAAGATTCTACCCAGCAGTAGACTAGGGATCAGGGGTCAGCGTGATGAACTAACCTACCCCGTAGTAGACTAGGGGTCAGCCTGATGAACTAAACTACCAAGTAGTAGACTAGGGGTCAGCCTGATGAACCAAACTACCAAGTAGTAGACTAGAGGTCAGGGGTCATCCTGGTGAACCAAACAACCTAGTAGTAGACTAGGGCTCAGCCTGATGAACCAAATTGCCCAGTAGTAGATTAGGGGTCAGGGGTCAGCCTGATGAACCAAACTACCAAGTAGTAGACAAGAGGTCAGGGGTCATCCTGATGTAACAAACTACCAAGTAGTAGACAAGGGGTCAGCCTGATGTAACAAATTACCCAGGAGTAGACTAGGGGTCAGGGGTCAGCCTTATGAACCAAACTACCCAGTAGTAGACTAGGGATCAGGGGTCAGCCTGATGAACCAAACTACCCAGTAGTAGACTAGGGGTCAGCCTGATGAACCAAACTACCCAGTAGTAGACTCGGGGTCAGGGATCAGCATGATGAAACAAACTACCCAGTAGTAGACTAGGGGTCAGCCTGATGAACCAAACTACCCAGTAGTAGACTAGGAGTCAGGGGTCATCTTGATGAACTAAACTACCCAGTAGGAGACTAAGGGTCAGCCTAATGTACCAAACTACCCAGCAGTGGACTAGGGGTCAGGGTTCATCCTAATGAACTAAACTACCCAGTAGTAGACTCGGGGTCAGCCTGATGAACCAAACAACCCAGTAGTAGACTAGGGGTCAGGGGTCAGCCTGATGAAACAAACTACCCAGTAGTAGACTAGGGGTCAGGGGTCAGCCTGATGAACTACACAACCCAGATGTAGACTAGGGGTCAGGGGTCAGCCTGATGAACCAAATTACCCAGTAGTAGACTAAGGGTCAGGGGTCAGCCTGATGAACCAAACTACCCAGTAGTAGACTAAGGGTCAGGGGTCAGCCTGATGAACCAAACTACCCAGTAGTAGACGAGGGGTCAGCCTGATGAACCAAACTACCAAGTAGTAGACTTGAGGTCAGCCTGATGAACCAAACTACCCAGTAGTAGACTAGGGGTCAGGGGTCATCCTAATGAACTAAACTACCCAGTAGTAGACTCGGGGTCAGGGGTCAGCCTGATGAACCAAATTACCCAGTAGTAGACAGGGGGTCAGGGATCATCCTGATTGACCAAACTACCCAGTAGAAGACTAGGGGTCAGCCTGATGAACCAAACTACCCAGAAGTAGACTAGGGGTCAGCCTGATGAACCAAACTACCCAGTAGTAGACAAGGGGTCAGGGGTCATCCTGATTGACCAAACTACCCAGTAGATGACTAAGGGTCAGGGGTCATTCTGATGAATTAAACTACCCAGTAGTAGACTAAGGGTCAGGGGTCAGCCTGATGAACCAAATTACCCAATAGTAGACTGGGGGTCAGGGGTCATCCTGATTGACCAAACTATCCAGTAGATGACTAGGGGTCAGGGGTCATTCTGATGAATTAAACTACCCAGTAGTAGACTAAGGGTCAGGGGTCAGCCTGATGAACCAAACTACCCAGTAGTAGACTAAGGGTCAGGGGTCAGCCTGATGAACCAAACTACCCAGTAGTAGACTCGGGGTCAGTCTGATGAACCAAACAACCCAGTAGTTGACTAGGGGTCAGGGGTCAGCCTGGTGAACTAAACAACCCAGATGTAGACTAGGGGTCAGGGGTCAGCCTGATGAACCAAATTACCCAGTAGTAGACAGGGGGTCAGGGGTCATCCTGATTGACCAAACTACCCAGTAGATGACTCGGGGTCAGTCTGATGAACCAAACAACCCAGTAGTTGACTAGGGGTCAGGGGTCAGCCTGGTGAACTAAACAACCCAGATGTAGACTAGGGGTCAGGGGTCAGCCTGATGAACCAAATTACCCAGTAGTAGACAGGGGGTCAGGGGTCATCCTGATTGACCAAACTACCCAGTAGAAGACTAGGGGTCAGCCTGATGAACCAAACTACCCAGAAGTAGACTAGGGGTCAGCCTGATGAACCAAACTACCCAGTAGTAGACAAGGGGTCAGGGGTCATCCTGATTGACCAAACTACCCAGTAGATGACTAGGGGTCAGGGGTCATTCTGATGAATTAAACTACCCAGTAGTAGACTAAGGGTCAGGGGTCAGCCTGATGAACCAAACTACCCAGTAATAGACTAGGGGTCAGGGGTCATTCTGATGAATTAAACTACCCAGTAGTAGACTAAGGGTCAGGGGTCAGCCTGATGAACCAAACTACCCAGTAGTAGACTAAGGGTCAGGGGTCAGCCTGATGAACCAAACTACCCAGAAGTAGACTAGAGGTCAGCCTGATGAACAAACTACCCAGTAGTAGACTAGGGGTCAGGGGTCATTCTGATGAATTAAACTACCCAGTAGTAGACTAAGGGTCAGGGGTCAGCCTGATGAACCAAACTACCCAGTAGTAGACTAAGGGTCAGGGGTCAGCCTGATGAACCAAACTACCCAGAAGTAGACTAGAGGTCAGCCTGATGAACAAACTACCCAGTAGTAGACTAGTGGTCAGGGGTCATCCTGATGAACAAAACTACCCAGTAGTAGACTAGGGGTCAGCCTGATGATCCAAAATACCCAGTAGTAGACTCGGGGTCAGGGGTCATTCTGATGAATTAAACTACCCAGTAGTAGACTAAGGGTCAGGGGTCAGCCTGATGAACCAAACTACCCAGGAGTAGTCTAGGGGTCAGGGGTCATTCTGATTAATTAAACTACCAAGTAGTAGACTAGGGGTCAGCCTCATAAACCAAACTACCAAGTAGTAGACTAGGGATCAGGTGTCAGCGTGATGAACTAACCCACCCCATAGTAGACTAGGGGTCAGAAATTAGTCTGATGAACCAAACTACCAAGTAGTAGACTCAGAGTCAGGGGTCAGCCTGATGAACCAAAGTACCCAGTAGTAGACTCGGGGTCAGGGGTCAGCCTGATGAATTAAACAACCCAGAAGTAGACTAGGGGTCAGGGGTCAGCCTGATGAACCAAACTACCCAGTAGTAGACTAGGGATCAGGGGTCAGCGTGATGAACTAACCTACCCCGTAGTAGACTAGGGGTCAGGGATCAGTCTGATGAACCAAACTACCAAGTAGTAGACAAGGGATCAGGGGTCAGCCTGATGAACCAAACTACCCAGTAGTAGACTCAGAGTCAGGGGTCAGCCTGATGAACCAAAATTCCCAGTAGTAGACTAGGGGTCAGCCTGATGAAACAAACAACCCAGCAGTAGACTGGGGGTCAGAGATCATCCTGATGAACCAAACAACCCAGTAGTAGACTAGGGGTCAGCCTGATGAACCAAACTACCCAGTACTAGACTAGGGGTCAGGGGTCAGCCTGATGGACTAACCTACCCAGTGGTAAACTAGGGGTCACCCTGATGAATCAAACCAGCTAGTAGTAGACTAGGGGTCAGGGGTCAGCCTGATGAACCAAACTACCTAGTGGTAACCTAGGGGTCAGTATCATTTACATTATCATTGACAGTCCCCAGCTCTCTTTTTATCATATATATTATCACTGACAGTCCCCAGCTCTCTTTTTATCATACATATTATCACTGACAGTCCTCAGCTCTCTCTATATCATATATATTATCACTGACAGTCCCCAGCTCTCTCTATATCATATATATTATCACTGACAGTCCCCAACTCTCTCTCTATCATATATATTATCACTGACAGTCCCCAACTCTCTCTATATCATATATATTATCACTGACAGTCCCCAACTCTCTCTATATCATATATATTATCACTGACAGTCCCCAACTCTCTCTATATCATATATATTATCACTGACAGTCCTCAGCTCTCTCTCTGTCATATATATTATCACTGACAGTCCCCAGCTCTCTCTCTGTCATATATATTATCACTGACAGTCCCCAACTCTCTCTATATCATATATATTATCACTGACAGTCCCCAACTCTCTCTATATCATATATATTATCACTGACAGTCCTCAGCTCTCTTTTTATCATATATATTATCACTGACAGTCCCCAGCTCTCTCTCTATCATATTATCACTGACAGTCCCCAGCTCTCTCTCTATCATATTATCGCTGACAGTCCCCAGCTCTCTCTCTGTCATATATATTATCACTGACAGTCCCCAGCTCTCTCTATATCATATATATTATCACTGACAGTCCCCAGCTCTCTCTATATCATATATATTATCACTGACAGTCCCCAGCTCTCTCTCTATCATATATATTATCACTGACAGTCCCCAGCTCTCTCTATATCATATATATTATCACTGACAGTCCCCAGCTCTCTGTCTATCATATATATTATCACTGACAGTCCCCAGCTCTCTCTCTGTCATATATATTATCACTGACAGTCCCCAGCTCTCTCTATCATATATATTATCACTGACAGTCCCCAGCTCTCTCTCCATCATATATATTATCACTGACAGTCCCCAACTCTCTCTATATCATATATATTATCACTGACAGTCCCCAACTCTCTCTCTATCATATATATTATCACTGACAGTCCCCAACTCTCTCTCTATCATATATATTATCACTGACAGTCCCCAGCTCTCTCTATATCATATATATTATCACTGACAGTCCCCAACTCTCTCTATATCATATATATTATCACTGACAGTCCCCAGCTCTCTCTCTATCATATATATTATCACTGACAGTCCCCAGCTCTCTCTATCATATATATTATCACTGACAGTCCCCAGCTCTCTCTATATCATATATATTATCACTGACAGTCCCCAACTCTCTCTATATCATATATATTATCACTGACAGTCCCCAGCTCTCTCTCTGTCATATATATTATCACTGACAGTCCCCAGCTCTCTCTCCATCATATATATTATCACTGACAGTCCCCAGCTCTCTCTATATCATATATATTATCACTGACAGTCTGACATCCATGTCCTGTCCACCACTACTGCTCCCATCAGAGAGCAGACACACTGAGGGAATGTATTAGTTTGTTCGTTTGGATGTCGTTTAGCCTTCAAAGGTTGCTCATCTTCCAAGAGTCTGTAAAGTATAACATCCCTGCTCTTTAAAACCCACTACAGCTTCTGCCAAGAGGTTTGAGCCTGTTTGGCGCAGCTGGTTATATGGGCATGTCCTCATTGCGCTGGGCTAGTTCTGCCAAGAGGTTTGAGCCTGTTTGGCGCAGCTGGTTATATGGGCATGTTCTCATTGCCCAGGGCTCGGTTGCTGGTTTCAGTCCAGTGTTTCCAAATTGCATCCCAGATGGCCCCATTTTCCCTATATAGTGTACAACTTTGACTAGAGCCCTATTCTCTATATAGCGATACTACTTTGACTAGAGCCCTACTCCCTATATAGTGCACTACTTTGACCAGAGCCATATTCCCTATATATAGTGGTAATACTATAGACCAGAGCCCTATTCCCTATATAGTGCACTACTTTGACTAGAGCCCTATTCCCTATATAGTGCACTCCTTTGACTAGAGCCTATTCCCTATATAGTGCACTCCTTTGACTAGAGCCCTATTCCCTATATAGTGCACTCCTTTGACTAGAGCCCTATTCCCTATATAGTGCACTCCTTTGACTAGAGCCCTATTCCCTATATAGTGCACTCCTTTGACTAGAGCCCTATTCCCTATATAGTGCACTCCTTTGACTAGAGCCCTATTCCCTATATAGTGCACTCCTTTGACTAGAGCCCTATTCCCTATATAGTGCACTCCTTTGACTAGAGCCCTATTCCCTATATAGTGCACTCCTTTGACTAGAGCCCTATATAGTGCACTCCTTTGATATAGTGCACTACTTTGACTAGAGCCCTATTCCCTATATAGTGCACTACTTTCACTAGAGCCCAAAGGCCCTGTGAATACAATGCCTTTTGAGACACATCCCGAATCCACAGACAACCCCCCCCCCCCTTACCCACACTACAGGTATAGAGTAGCAATCCTAGAAGTACCCTACATAGTACTGTACTGGCCATGATATGGTGCTTTAAACCTGATCTGAGAAGCACATCATTCCCATGCCATTGCTCACTACTAGCGTCAAGCTCCTTGTGCGTAGGGTCCAGGGAGGAGCTGGAGCTTCAACACTCAGATTTCCAATCAGGGAAATGAGAGGCTATAGAGGCCAATGGACTACAAGTTGGAAGTTAGGAAATGTTGAAACTTGGCTCTAGGAGGACCCTATATAATTATGTAGTATGATAACATAGATAGGTCAACCACATTGAAAGCATTGGTTACTTGCCTGTCAAAGTGTAAGATTGTATTTATAGGTATCCAAGCAGTGCATGTAGAGGCAGACTACTGCAGGGCTATTTGACCAGGACGGAGAGTGATGCAGTGCATGTAGCATCGAACAGCCTCCGTGATATGCAGCTGTTCAGGGAAGCTAGAAACCATTATACACAGGCAGTTAGAAAAGCCAAGGCTAGCTTTTTCAAGCAGAAATTTGCTTCCTGCAACACTAACTCAAAAAAGTTCTGGGACACTGTAAAGTCCATGGAGAATAAGAACACCTCCTCCCAGCTGCCCACTGCACTGAAGATAGGAAACACTGTCACCACTGATAAATCCACCATAATTGAGAATTTCAATAAGCATTTTTCTACGGCTGGCCATGCTTTCCACCTGGCTACTCCTACCCCGGTCAACAGCACTGCACCCCCAACAGCAACTCGCCCAAGCCTTCCCCATTTCTCCTTCTCCCAAATCCATTCAGCTGATGTTCTGAAAGAGCTGCAAAATCTGGATGCCTACAAATCAGCCGGGCTAGACAATCTGGACCCTTTCTTTCTAAAATTATCTGCCGAAATTGTTGCCACCCCTATTACTAGCCTGTTCAACCTCTCTTTCGTGTCGTCTGAGATTCCCAAAGATTGGAAAGCAGCTGCGGTCATCCCCCTCTTCAAAGGGGGGGACACTCTTGACCCAAACTGCTACAGACCTATATCTATCCTACCTTGCCTTTCTAAGGTCTTCGAAAGCCAAGTCAACAAACAGATTACCGACCGATATATCTCTCTAGTCACCCCCAAAACCAATTCTTTCTTTGGCCGCCTCTCCTTCCAGTTCTCTGCTGCCAATGACTGGAACGAACTACAAAAATCTCTGAAACTGGAAACACTTATCTCCCTCACTAGCTTTAAGCACCAACTGTCAGAGCAGCTCACAGATTACTGCACCTGTACATAGCCCACCTATAATTTAGCCCAAACAACTACCTCTTTCCCAACTGTATTTAATTTATTTATTTATTTTGCCCCTTTGCACCCCATTATTTTTATTTCTACTTTGCACATTCTTTCATTGCAAAACTACCATTCCAGTGTTTTACTTGCTATATTGTATTTACTTTGCCACCATGGCCTTTTTTTTGCCTTTACCTCCCTTCTCACCTCATTTGCTCACATTGTATATAGACTTGTTTAAACTGTATTATTGACTGTATGTTTGTTTTACTCCATGTGTAACTCTGTGTCGTTGTATCTGTCGAACTGCTTTGCTTTATCTTGGCCAGGTCGCAATTGTAAATGAGAACTTGTTCTCAACTTGCCTACCTGGTTAAATAAAGGTAAAATAAAAAAAAATAAAATTAAAATGTAGAGGCAGACTACTGCAGGGCTATTTGACCAGGACGGAGTGTGATGCAGTGCATGTAGAGGCAGACTACTGCATGGCTATTTGACCAGGACGGAGAGTGATGCAGTGCATGTAGAGGCAGACTACTGCAGGGCTATTTGACCAGGACGGAGAGTGATGGAGTGCTGCATCAGATGACCTGGCCTCCACAATCACCCCACCTCAACTCAATTGAGATGGTTTGGGATGAGTTGGACTGTAGAGTGAATGAAAAGCAGTCAACAAGTGCTCAGTATACAGTAGGTGGGAACTCCTTCAAGACAGTTGGAAAAGTATTCCAGGTGAAGCTGGGGCGTTGCTGTTTTATAGCTCATATCATGCTTTAGTTCACATTTTGTCATGACGCTGAGAGAACCTTTCACTGTTTTAAAGCTGTTTTCCTGCTATTACACATATTGACATGACGTTGAGAGAAAATTGTGCAGATTTAAAGCAAATTTCCTGCTTTTCTACCCATTTTTCTATCACATGCTACCTAGTGCCCCACCCAAAGAGAGGTTGGGGGCCCCTGGACCATTTGGAAATCCCACTCTGAGCGCATTAGCTCAACCACCACGAGGTTATCCTAGATCCTGTTAATATGAGTAGTCTGAAAGCAGGCTAACTCTGCTCCCTCCCTGCAGCCTGCTATGCTGTGTGTGTGTGTGTGTGTGTGTGTGTGTGTGTGTGTGTGTGTGTGTGTGTGTGTGTGTGTGTGTGTGTGTGTGTGTGTGTGTGTGTGTGTGTGTGTGTGTGTAGGGATCAGCAGGTAGGACTCTAAGGGAAATAAAGCGTCCTGTCAGTCAGGAGCCATCTGCTAATTTTCATTCTATCTCAGGCAGAGCCGCCCTGCCTATACGCAGACTACGTGCTGACCGTCGGGGTCAGTCGGCGTCTCAACTTACCGTTGAGAGATAACATAGTAGAATACACAATGTGCAATTTTTAAATGTGGTTGTGCATCAGCAGTTTCCCTCTTGTTATGTCAGTTACTGACAGTCAATCAATTACCCATCTCAGCTAACATTTTATAGATTGCCAGTTATCTAAACCTTGTAGAAACAATGGCTGAATTATTGACCAGGCACACAAGGCACGTGCCCAGGGGCCCTGACCTCCATTGGGCCAGCATTTATTTTGTTAGTCACTCTCACTCAGATATCATATGATCATGACATACAGTACCTGTCAAAAATTAGGACACACCTTCTCATTCAAGTGTTTTTGTTTATTGTTACTATTTTCTACATTGTAGAATAATAGTGAAGGCATGAAAACTATAAAATAACACATATGGAATCATGTAGTAACCAAAAAAGTGTTAAACAAATCTAAATATATTTTATATTTTAGATTCTTCAATCTATAGCCACCCTTTGCCTTGATGACAGTTTTGCACACTCTTGGCATTCTCTCAACCAGCTTAATGAGGCAGTCACCTGGAATGCATTTCAATTAACAGGTGTGCCTTGTTAAGTTAATTTGTGGAATTTCTTTACTTAATGCGATTCAGCCAATCAGTTGTGTTGTGACAAGATAAAAATGGTATACAGAAGATAGTCCTATTTGGTAAAATACAAAGTCCATAATATGTCAATAACAGCTCAAATAAGCAAAGATAAACAACAGTCCATCATTCATTTAAGACATGAAGGTCAGCCAATCAGGAACATTTTAGGAAATGGGAAAGTTTCTTCAAGTGCAGTCGCAAAAACCATCAAGAGCTATGATGAAACTGGCTCTCATGAGGACCGCCACAGGAAAGGAAGACCCAGAGTTACCTCTGCTACAGAGGATACATTTATTAGAGTTAACAGCACCTCCGATTGCAGACCAAATAAATTCTTCACAGAGTTCAAGTAACAGACACATCTCAACATCAACTGTTCAGAGGAGACTGTGTGAATCAGGCCTTCACTGCAAAGAAATCACTACTAAAGGACACCAATAATAAGAAGAGACTTGCTTGGGGCAGGAAACACGAGCAATGGACATCAGACCGGTGGAAATCTGTCCTTTGTTCAAATTTGTCCAAATTTGCCATTTTTGATTCCAACCGCCGTCTCTTTCTGAGGTGAACGGATGCTCTCAACATGTGTGGTTCCCACCGTGAAGCATAGAGGTGGAGGTGTGATGGTGTGGGTGTGCTTTGCTGGTGATACTGTCTGTGATTAATTTAGTCTTCAAGGCACACTTAACCAGCATGGCACCACAGAATTCTGCGGCGATACGCCATCACTTCTGGTTTGCGCTTAGTGGGATTATCATTTGTTTTTAAATAGGAAAATGACCCAAAACACACCTTCAGGCTGTGTAAGGGCTATTTGACCAAGAAGGAGAGTGATGGTGCTGCATCAGATGACCTGGCTCCCACAATCACCCAACCTCAACCCAATTGAGATGGTTTGAAATTATTTGGACCGCAGAGAGAAGGAAAATGAGCCAACAAGTGCTCAGCATATGTGGGAACTCCTTCAAGACTGTTGGACAAGCATTCCTCATGAAGCTGGTTGAGAGAATGACAAGAGTGTGCAAAGCCGTCATCAAGGCAAAGGGCGCCTACTTTGGAGAATCTAAAATATATTTGGATTTGTTTAACACTTTTTTGGTTACTACATGATTACATATGTGTTATTTAATAGTTTTGATGTCTTCACTATTATTCTACAATGTAGAAAATAGTAAAAATAAAGAAAAACCCTTGAATGAGTAGGTGTGTCTAAACTTTTGACTGGTACTGTAAGTCATGGCAAAATGTGTCGAACTGCAGGTAATTACCTTTAAAAATGCAAATTTTTCTCTGCATCCCATGGCAAATTGAGTAGAATCGCATGAAATGTGCTTTAAAACTGCAAGGTTTGCCATATAGCAATTAGAGTAGAATCTCATGAAATGTGCTTTAAAACTGCAAGGTTTGCCATATAGCACGCTTCTGTCTATTTGAGCTGGTTAGTATGTGTAGGTAATCCTGTCAAACGTGTATATAAAAATATATATATTGCTTCGTAGAACTGCATAAGTGTTGCTCTCCACTTTCTGGAGGACTGAGTTTTGCAATCAGTGGAAATTTGAATGTGATAGCTAAGGAGACGGAGAAAACACCTCCGGATTACATCTTCAAACCATGGCACCCGTGACAGGGAGAAGCATCCAACCATGATGTATACGGGTAAGATAGTCTAGCTAGCTACATTTTCAGATATTGCACATTACTAATTTAGACAAAGTAATTTTAATTTCAAGTTAAAGTGTACTGTTAGCTAGCAAGCTAACGTTAGCTGGCTGGCTCGCTAGCTAAGGTCTGTTGGATCCTGTGTTTTACATTATAGCCATTACCATATATATGATTGAATATTATCTGCTGTTGGCTTGTGTGGATGTATGTATGTGTTATGCAACATAGCTGACTTGAAACATTGTTAAAAGCTTCAGGGCCATGGGCCTTTCACATGATGGAAAAATACAGAAGACAGGAACTGTCCAATGAGTTGGGGGAGGTACATTCAGAGCGTGGGGTTGCAGTACAAGCGGTCTTTTGTTAGATAACAGGAGCCAGGTGCGAGATAACGGTATGGAGCATGAGAGCCTGAATGTTCTTCACAAGCAACATTTACATCTATCAACAGAAGCGCCAAGAGGCGGGGACCCGCCTGAGTGCCTGCAATAGGCTGAGCAAGTTTAAACCACGCCTAGCCCCTACTGTGATAGGCCAACAGACGGGTTGGAACTGTCTATCACAGTATAAAGAATACTGTTTACATACATCTTGTCAGTTCTCTGTTCTGCCCTGCGTGGTATTACAAATTTGCCATTTATTACTTAGCTAATAAAAAATACATAGTATAAAATCGGTGACTCATTGTTATATTTATCCTGATACCAGATTCGAATTTACGCAACCCTAACAGGTCACGTGAATTATCTTTTATATATATATATTTTTTATCTCACAGCCATTTGCTTGGCTAGTTATAGCCTAATGTTGGCTAGCTAACATTAAACCTGGTCGGTTAGCTACCTGCAGATTCATGCAGGGTAGTAACGTAATGGGTTGGGATTATGGTTAATTGTTTAGCTAGCTAGCTACATGTCTTAACAAAAGACTCCACTATGCATGTATCCATTTCAATAGAATGTCACTGCGACAACTGCTGATAGACGTAGCTGGTAAATTTGCTCTGGTTATCTACTCCGATTTCAGACCACGGGTAAGATAGTCTAGCTAGCAACATTTTCAGATATTACACATTACTAATTTTGACAAAAAGTATTTTCATTTCAAGTTAAAGTGTACTGTCAGCGAGCTAACTGACGTTACGCGTATGATCTTATTATTTGTATCTCAGATCCATTTGCATTGCTTGTTATAGCCTAACTTTAGCTAGCTAACATTGAACCTGGTTGGTTAGCTACCTGCACTTTGCAAGCGTCCATTTTAATACTGCGACAACTGTTAGCCAGTTAGCTTGTGTTTGACTGCTTTTGTTAGGTCAGAAAGCTCGGATCAACCCATAGAGAGATTGGTGAAGCTAAAGCTTAAGAGGGTGTGAACGATACTGAATGGGTGTAGACAAAGAAGAGCTCTCCAGTAGGTACCAAACTATTCAAGGGCCATTTTCTCAAAAGTGAGGTTCCAGTTTTATCAACTTTCAAAGCAGAATTACTTTGCCATTGTTCATTGAATGCAGTGCATGATATACAATTTTGTAGCTCAGTGTCTCTGCTTTTATCCAATGTAAAATGTTGCTACATAAGAACGATTCCAGGCGGTCAGTCACAAATGTTATCTTCGCAGCCATGAGGTGGACCCCTAAATTGTTATGCCTGCGAGGTGGGGGGTCAACCAAATCTTGTGTAGGGCCCCCAAAACGCTAGAAGCGGCTCTGTGTGTGTGGCTCTGTGTGTCTATTTTGAGCTGAAAGAGGGTGTTTAATATGGGATTTCAGAGGAAAGAATGAAAAACGTGGGCCTCCTGCACTATTAAATACCCAATGCCACGCCCTCACTTGAAAAAAACCCATGTTTAGAGTTAAGGCAAAGACAATACTGTACGTTGCCTGCAAAGACAATACTGTACGCTGTGAATCTACAATTCACCCAGAAGCATAGGAGCTCGACGTTGTGCTCAACAATGTACTTGGTTTCTATCCTTTTTGCCAGTTTGGCCATCACACCGCTAGTTCTTAAAACGTTCTTCCCTTACTTCTGGAAAGATGCATTTTACCTCGCGAACTTGGTTCGTATTTTGCTGAAGCTTGTTTTACGGAGGAGGAGAAAACCGTTATTTTTGGTTTTGGACCGATTTTTGGAGCAGTCGGTCGCGCATGCCGACAGACCGTTCATCGTGTTTGAAAATAAAACCTATTCGTATCTGGACACGGACAGAAGAAGCAACAAAATAGCCAATGCTTTACAGAGGCACTCGAAGCTGCGACCGGGGGATACCGTGGCTCTTTTTATGGGAAACGAACCTGCCTTCATCTTCACCTGGCTGGCCCTGGCCAAACTGGGATGTCCCGTAGCGTTTCTCAACCATAATATCAGATCTAGATCTCTGCTGCACTGCTTCAACTGTTGCAGCGCCAAGCTGCTCATAGCAGCCGAAGGTAAGTGACCAGTACCACTGGTTCAGGAGGCAGAGAAACTCACCCCGAGGCTAATTCCTCATCGGCGGGAAGTGTCTGGTTGAGATTACTACATTATGACAATAGGTATTAGTTTATCAGAGACATGCACATCCAGACTGATGGAATGAAAAAGACAAACGTGTGTCATAGCCTATTGGAACACAAATGATAATGATAATCAAACGATCATTCAATCACATGGGGGGGGCAAAAGCATTTCAATTTTTTTCTCTGCAGTCCAGTTTTGATGAAATATTGAATATTGAGTTGTTTTCTCAGAACTGCAGGAAGCGGTGGAGGAGGTGCTTCCATCCCTGAGGGAGCAGGGTGTGTGTGTCTACCTGATGACTAAACAGTGTGACACACCTGGCGTGGAGGGGTTCTCTGACCAGGTGGAGGAAGCATCGGACACACCTCTCCCTCAGGCCCTCCGCTCAGACATCACCTTCAAAAGCCCTGCTGTCTACATGTACACCTCTGGGACCACAGGTGAGGGGGAGGACGGAGGGGAAGGGAGAGGGAGGGGTACAGAAGCAGCCACTGTATATGACCCCCCCCCACCCTGTCTTCTGCCTGAAGCAGCCACTGTATATGACCCCCCCCACCCCCTGTCTTCTGCCTGAAGCAGCCACTGTATATGACCCCCCCCCCCTGTCTTCTGCCTGAAGCAGCCACTGTATATGACCCCCCCACCCCCTGTCTTCTGCCTGAAGCAGCCACTGTATATGACCCCCCCCCCCCTGTCTTCTGCCTGAAGCAGCCACTGTATATGACCCCCCCCACCCCCTGTCTTCTGCCTGAAGCAGCCACTGTATATGACCCCCCCCCCCTGTCTTCTGCCTGAAGCAGCCACTGTATATGACCCCCCCCACCCTGT
This sequence comes from Oncorhynchus kisutch, assembly GCF_002021735.2. Lineage (NCBI taxonomy): Eukaryota > Metazoa > Chordata > Actinopteri > Salmoniformes > Salmonidae > Oncorhynchus > Oncorhynchus kisutch. The sequence continues at coordinate 54,128 of NW_022265981.1, read as the reverse complement.
CTTCTGCCTGAAGCAGCCACTGTATATGAAGCCCCCCCCCCTGTCTTCTGCCTGAAGCAGCCACTGTATATGACCCCCCCCCCCCTGTCTTCTGCCTGAAGCAGCCACTGTATATGACCCCCCCCCCCCTGTCTTCTGCCTGAAGCAGCCACTGTATATGACCCCCCCCCCCCCCCCCTGTCTTCTGCCTGAAGCAGCCACTGTATATGACCACCCCCCCCCCCCCCCGGTCTTCTGCCTGAAGCAGCCACTGTATATGACCCCCCCCCCCCCCCCCCTGTCTTCTGCCAGGGCCCATTCTGCTGTAACTCATCTCTCTCCTCTGACTGTTACTCCTGTAGGTCTGCCTAAAGCAGCAGTGATTACTCAGAACCGGCTGCTGGTAGCCCTGGCCGTGCTGGACTCCACCGGTATCACACCAGGTGATGTCATCTACCTCAACCTGCCCCTCTACCACACTGCCGGCTTCCTCATCGGCTTCATAGGATCCATCGAGACAGGTGACTTTATATAGGATCCACAGAGACAGGTGAGTTTATATAGGATCCATAGAGACAGGTGAGTTTATATAGGATCCACAGAGACAGGTGAGTTTATATAGGATCCATAGAGACAGGTGAGTTTATATAGGATCCACAGAGACAGGTGAGTTTATATAGGATCCACAGAGACAGGTGAGTTTATATAGGATCCATAGAGACAGGTGAGTTTATATAGGATCCACAGAGACAGGTGGGTTTATATAGGATCCATAGAGACAGGTGAGTTTATATAGGATCCATAGAGACAGGTGAGTTTATATAGGATCCATAGAGACAGGTGAGTTTATATAGGATCCATAGAGACAGGTGAGTTTATATAGGATCCATAGAGACAGGTGACTTTATATAGGATCCATAGAGACAGGTGACTTTATATAGGATCCATAGAGACAGGTGACTTTATATAGGATCCATAGAGACAGGTGACTTTATATAGGATCCATAGAGACAGGTGACTTTATATAGGACCTCAATATTACCCCCTACCCACTTACTACCTCAATATTATTGAGGTATTAGGTGGGTAGGGGTTAATATTGAGGTATTAGGTGGGTAGGGGTTAATATTGAGGTATTAGGTAGGTAGTGGGTAATATTGAGGTAGTAGGTAGGTAGGGGTTAATATTGAGGTATTAGGTAGGTAGTGGGTAATATTGAGGTAGTAGGTAGGTAGGGGTTAATATTGAGGTAATAGGTGGGTAGGGGGTAATATTGAGGTAATAGGTGAGTAGGGTTAATATTGAGGTAGTAGGTAGGTAGGGGGTAATATTACGGTAGTAGGTGGGTAGGGGGTAATATTGAGGTAATAGGTGGGTAGGGGTAATATTGAGGTAGTAGGTGGTTAGGGGTTAATATTGAGGTAGTAGGTGGTTAGGGGTTAATATTGAGGTAGTAGGTGGTTAGGGGGTAATATTGAGGTAGTAGGTGGTTAGGGGTTAATATTGAGGTAGTAGGTGGTTAGGGTAATATTGAGGTAATAGGTGGGTAGGGTTAATATTGAGGTAGTAGGTAGGTAGGGGGTAATATTGAGGTAGTAGGTAGGTAGGGGGTTAATATTGAGGTAGTAGGTGGGTAGGGGGTAATATTGAGGTAGTAGGTGGTTAGGGGTTAATATTGAGGTAGTAGGTAGGTAGGGGTAATATTGAGGTAGTAGGTGGGTAGGGGGTTAATATTGAGGTATTAGGTAGGTAGGGGGTAATAATGTGGCTTGGCCTTTCTAGTTGAAGCCTTTACTTATCCATTTACTCCCCTCCTCCCCCCAATGGGAAATAAAATGAAAGAGGTCTTTGTGAACGTAAACCCGGTAGTCTGAACACAGCCAAAGCCACTGGGTGGAAGAAAACGAAACAGCAAATAGGTTAGTCCGTACCGTCTTCCTTTTCTCCTCCGCCCCAACTGGCCCCCTTTTTCCCTTTATAGTGCACTACTTTTGACCAAGGCCCATGCACTATGTAGGGAATAGGGATAGAGATACCACCTCTTTTAGTGAGACTGTTTTCCTGAGTTCTCCAAGTGGGCTATAGTTCATTTGAGTCCTCTGTTTGACCTCAGAGCAGAGCAGAGGTACTAATTGAAGGGATATTTAATCCTGTAGCGAAAACAAAACAGCCTCTTTTACCTTGTCTGAGAGAACTATGGTTCTGGAATGTCAGGGTTGGTTTAAAGCCAGCCCAGATTTTCCCCCTCACCACTTAACATGACCAGGAAAAGCTCCTGGCTCTAGTTAGAGACTATGTTTAGGGTCCAGAGTTTTCCCTCACCACGTAATCTGACCAGGACAGATTCTAAACAAGGCTCTAGTTATGGTCTAATGTATAAATGGGGCCTGGAGGTTGCCCAGGGGTTGATTGTAATTGTTCTGGGAAATAACGTTTGATGCTAAACGACTAAAATGTCGAATGAGACAGCAGAGGGAGCACACCCTCATCCACATCGACGGGAGAAGGTGAAAAGCTTCAAGTTTTACACATCACAGACAATCTGAACTTGTCCACCCACACAGACAGTGTGGTGAAGAAGGTGCAACAACACCTCTCCAACCTCAGGAGGCTGAAGAAATTTGTCTTGGCCCCCAGAGCCACGGCCGGTTCACTTCACTACCATCCAGAAGTCCAGGTCAGTACAGGAATATCAACGCTGAGCTCGAGAGACTGAAAAACAGCTTCTATCTCAAGACCATCAGACTGTTAAATAGTCACCACTATCTGGCTCGTACCCACTACCCTACCCTGGACTTTAGTCACTGTCACTAGCTGGCTATCAACCGGTTACTCTACCACGCACTTTAGTAATGGAACACTGGGCACTTTAGTAATGGAACACTAGGCACTTTAGTAATGGAACACTGGGCACTTTAGTAATGGAACACGGGACACTTTAATAATGGAACACTGGGCACTTTAATGTTTACATACTGTTTTACCCACTTCATATGTATATATCTGTTGAATGCATTCAGTTGTACAACTGACTAGGTATCCCCCTTTCCTTTCCCTTATACTGTATTCCAGTTAAGGCCATCCTATTCAACTATTGCTGTACATGTACTATTCTTCAGCAATACTACATATTCTATCCATATACTGTCTGTCTATATACACTGCCGGTCAAAAGGTTTAGAACACCTACTCATTCAAGGGGTTTTCTTTATTTTTCACTATTTTCAATTTTTTACATTGTATAATAATAGTGAAGACATCAAAACTATGAAATAACACATGGAAACATGTAGTAACCAAAGAAGTGTTAAACAAATCTAAATCTATGATATATTTGAGATTCTTCGAAGTAGCCACCCTTTGCCTTGATGACAGCTTTTCACGCTCTTGGCATTCTCTTAACCAGCTTCACCTGGAATACTTTTCCAACAGTCTTGAAGGAGTTCCCACCTACTGTATACTGAGCACTTGTTGGATGCTTTTCCTTCACTCTGCGGTCCAACTCATCCCAAACCATCTCAATTGGTTTGAGGTCAAGTGATTGTGGAGGCCAGGTCATCTGATGCAGTAATGCATCACTCTCCGTCTTGGTCAAATAGCCCTTACACAGCCTGGAGGTGGGTTGGGTCATTGTCCTGTTGAAAAACAAATGATAGTCCTACTAAGCGCAAACCAGATGTGATGGAGTATCGCTGCAGAATGCCGTGGTAGGCATGCTGATTAAGTGTGCCTTGAATTCTAAATAAATCACTGACAGTGTCACCAGCATAGCACCCCCACACATCACACCTCCTCCTCCATGCTTCACGATGGAAACCACACATGCATAGATCATCCGTTCACCTACTCTACGTCTCACAAAGACAGCTGTTGGAACCAAAAATCTCAAATTTGGACTCCTCAGACCAATGGACAGATTTCTACCTGTCTAATGTCCATTGCTCGTGTTTCTTGGCCCAAGAAAGTCTCTTCTTCTTCTTGGTGTCCTTTAGTAGTGGTTTCTTTGCAGCAATTTGACAATGAAGACTTTATTCACACAGTCTCTTCTGAAAAGTTGATGTTGAGATGTGTCTGTTACTTGAACTCTGTGAATCATTTATTTGGGATGCAATTTCTGAGGCTGGTAACTCTAATGAACTCATCCTCTGTAGCAGAGGTAACTCTGGGTCTTCCTTTCCTATGGCGGTCCTCGTGAGAGTTTTGATCATAGCGCTTGATAGTTTTTGCGACTGCACTTGAAGAAACTTTCAAAGTTCTAGAAATGTTCCTCATTGACTGACCTTCATGTCTTAAAGTAATGATGAACTGTCATTTCTCTTTGCTTATTTGAGCTGTTCTTGCCATAATATGGACTTGGTCTTTTACCAAATAGGGCTATCTTCTGTATACCACCTCCCACAACACAACTGATTGGCTCAAACACATTAAGAAGGAAAGAAATTCCACAAGTGAACTTTTAACAAGGCTCACCTGTTAATTGAAATGCATTCCAGGTGACTACTTCATGAAGCTGGTTGAGAGAATGCCAAGCGTGTGCAAACTGTCACCAAGTCAAAGGGTGGCTATAGATTGTTTAACACTTTTTTTGTTTAGTACATGATTAAATATGTGTTATTTCATAGTTTTGATGTCTTCACTATTATTCTACAATGTAGAAAATTGTTTAAAAAAAAGAACCAAAAACCCTTGAGAAGGTGTGTCCAAACTTACTGTATATATACTCGGGACTCCGACATTGCTCGTCCTATTATTGATATATTTCTTAATTCCATTCTTTGACTTTTAGATTTGTTTGTATTGTTGTTGATGTTATTGATGTTACTGCACTGTTGGAGCTTGGAACACAAGCATTTCACTACACCCGCAATGACATCTGCTGAAGATGTGCATGTGACCAATAACATTTTATTTGAAATGTCCCGGTCAGGTCACGTGGTTAGGAAAAACTCCAAGCTGATTATGATGCACATGCAGTACCAGCTTAGTACTTTCTTTTGTCCACAAAAAAAGGCACTTGCTCCTCTAATGGGTGCATATTTAAGGGACATTTAGTACTGAAGTGAATACAACCGGTTAACAGCATATGTGGCAACTTTTCTGCTCTCACGGCCATTACAAGGTCATTTATAAGAGCACTGTCCTGCTCGTTCCTGTTCCTGAACTAATACCTGTGCCTGGGTGTTAGGGTTTTTTATGATGATGATGATGATGCACACTGCTGACTTACCATAACAGTTTTGTCAGCATTTCAGGTCTGCCATTGGTTGATAATGAAGCGATATCACCTGCATGTTCTTAAAACTGATATTTTCATTGTTCCTCTCTCATCTCTTCTATCTGTCCATCCCAGGCTCCACCATCATTCTGAGGAGGAAGTTCTCAGCCTCTCAGTTCTGGGATGATTGCAGGAAGTACAACGTTACGGTGATCCAGTACATAGGAGAGGTGTTACGCTACCTCTGTAACACACCCAAGGTAAGCAACCTCAGCTGGAAGCTTTATACAAGGTCACCTTCATTTTGTCATTCATTGTTATTACATAGTAGTTGCTATGGTTTCTAGAATCCTGTCCAGGGGGTTTATGACATAGTAATGACATTGTAGTTGTTATGGTCTCTAGCATCCTGTCCAGGGGGTTTATGACATAGTAGTTGCTATGGTTTTCGCATCCTGTCCAGGGGGTTTATGACATAGTAATGACATAGTAGCTGCTATGGTTTTCGCATCCTGTCCAGGGGGTTTATGACATAGTAATGACATAGTAGTTGCTATGGTTTTCGCATCCTGTCCATTGGGTTTATGACATAGTAATGACATAGTAGTTGCTATGGTTTCTAGCATCCTTTCCAGGGGGTTTATGACATAGTAATGACATAGTAGTTGCTATGGTTTTCGCATCCTGTCCAGGGGGTTTATGACATAGTAATGACATAGTAGCTGCTATGGTTTTCGCATCCTGTCCAGGGGGTTTATGACATAGTAATGACATAGTAGTTGCTATGGTTTTCGCATCCTGTCCATTGGGTTTATGACATAGTAATGACATAGTAGTTGCTATGGTTTCTAGCATCCTTTCCAGGGGGTTTATGACATAGTAATGACATAGTAGTTGCTATGGTTTTCGCATCCTGTCCAGGGGGTTTATGACATAGTAATGACATAGTAGTTGCTATGGTTTTCACATCCTGTCCAGGGGGTTTATGACATAGTAATGACATAGTAGTTGCTATGGTCTCTAGCATCCTGTCCAGGGGGTTTATGACATAGTAGTTGCTATGGTCTCTAGCATCCTGTCTAGGAGGTTTATGACATAGTAATGACATAGTAGTTGCTATGGTCTCTAGCATCCTGTCCAGGGGGTTTATGACATAGTAATGATGTCGTAGTTGCTATGGTCTCTAGCATCTTGTCCAGGAGGTTTATGACATAGTAATGACATCGTAGTTGCTATGGTTCACAGCATCCTGTCCAGGGGGTTTATGACATAGTAATGACATAGTAGTTGCTATGGTTTCTAGCATCCTGTCCAGGGGGTTTATGACATAGTAATGACATCGTAGTTGCTATGGTTCACAGCATCCTGTCCAGGGGGTTTATGACATAGTAATGACGTCGTAGTTGCTATGGTTTCTAGCCTCCTGTCCAGGGGGTTTATTTGTACAGCAAGCTGCCTCATGCCACATAAGCAGGAGGTATGGAGCCTTTCTGTCTCAGAAAAGGCTTACCTCTGGTTTAGGGTATATGACTGACCAGGCATGTTTTCAGCCATGTTTCAGACAAGGATTTGAACGTACTTGACATTATATTTTTGACCCAGGACTGTAGAGTGCACACTAATAGTAACAACATGACGGTAGGCCACTGGGCAGCATGCAGGGAGCATGAGGAACCCATGCAGGGAGCATGAGGAACCCATGCCGGGGCCATGAGGAACCCATGCCGGGGCCATGAGGAACCCATGCAGGGAGCATGAGGAACCCATGCAGGGAGCATGAGGAACCCATGCCGGGGCCATGAGGAACCCATGCCGGGGCCATGAGGAACCCATGCAGGGAGCATGAGGAACCCATGCCGGGGCCATGAGGAACCCATGCCGGGGCCATGAGGAACCCATGCCGGGGCCATGAGGAACCCATGCCGGGGCCATGAGGAACCCATGCAGGGGCCATGAGGAACCCATGCAGGGGCCATGAGGAACCCATGCAGGGAGCATGCCGGGGCCATCAGGAACCCATGCCGGGGCCATGAGGAACCCATGCCGGGGCCAAGCTGGAATCAATTCCCACATCTCTGGTGTTTTCCATGTGGGGCCAAGCTGGAATCAGACCCCACATCTCTGGTGTTTCAATGCAGGGCCAAGCTGGAATCAGACCCCACATCTCTGGTGTTTCAATGCAGGGCCATGCTGGAATCAGACCCCACATCTCTAGTGTTTCAATGTGGGGCCATGCTGGAATCAGACCCCACAACACTGGTGTTTCAATGTGGGGCCATGCTGGAATCAGACCCCACATCTCTGGTGTTTCAATGTGGGGCCATGCTGGAATCAGACCCCACATCTTTGGTGTTTCAATGTAGGGCCATGCTGGAATCAGACCCCACATCTCTGGTGTTTCAATGTGGGGCCATGCTGGAATCAGACCCCACATCTCTGGTGTTTCAATGTGGGGCCATGCTGGAATCAGACCCCACATCTCTGGTGTTTCAATGCAGGGCCATGCTGGAATCAGACCCCACATCTCTGGTGTTTCCGGCATCTTCCATCGCTAACCCACTGAGCTATGGTGAACCCACATGTTAGACTAGTGTTAGACTAGTGTTAGACTAGTGTTACAGACTAGTGTTAGACTAGTGTTAGACTAGTGTTACAGACTAGTGTTACAGACTAGTGTTAGACTAGTGTTAGACTAGTGTTACAGACTAGTGTTACAGACTAGTGTTAGACTAGTGTTAGACTAGTGTTACAGACTGCAGTTACAGACTGGTGTTACAGACTAGTGTTACAGACTAGTGTTAGACTAGTGTTACAGACTAGTGTTACAGACTAGTGTTAGAGACTAGTGTTAGACTAGTGTTAGACTAGTGTTACAGACTAGTGTTAGACAAGTGTTAGACTAGTGTTACAGACTGGCGTTACAGACTGCAGTTACAGACTGGTGTTACAGACTAGTGTTACAGACTGGCGTTACAGACTAGTGTTACAGACTAGTGTTACAGACTAGTGTTAGACTAGTTTTACAGATTGGCGTTACAGACTGGCGTTACAGACTGGCATTACAGACTAGTGTTACAGGCTAGTGTTACAGACTGGCGTTACAGACTAGTGTTAGACTAGTGTTACAGACTAGTGTTACAGACTAGTGTTAGACTAGTGTTAGACTAGTGTTACAGACTGGCGTTACAGACTGCAGTTACAGACTGGTGTTACAGACTAGTGTTACAGACTAGTGTTAGACTAGTGTTAGACTAGTGTTACAGACTAGTGTTACAGACTAGTGTTAGACTAGTGTTAGACTAGTGTTACAGACTAGTGTTACAGACTAGTGTTAGACAAGTGTTAGACTAGTGTTACAGACTGGCGTTACAGACTGCAGTTACAGACTGGTGTTACAGACTAGTGTTACAGACTAGTGTTACAGACTGGCGTTACAGACTGGCGTTACAGACTAGTGTTACAGACTAGTGTTCCAGACTAGTGTTACAGACTGGAGTTACAGACTAGTGTTACAGACTAGTGTTACAGACTAGTGTTAGACTAGTTTTACAGATTGGCGTTACAGACTGGCGTTACAGACTAGTGTTACAGACTAGTGTTACAGACTAGTGTTACAGACTGGCGTTACAGACTGGCGTTAACAGAATAGTGGAATCTAGATTGTTCAAGTCAAGTGATCTTCTTCCCAGTATTCAGACAGATTAAGTTAAGTTACACCCGAGGCAGAGTGTCACAGAGAGCTTTTTCTGCATGTTCAAATACTATTTGAAATGTTCAAATACTTTGAACAGTGTTTTCTGACTGAGCCTTCCTGGACAGGCTGATGGGTGGGGTTTGGACTTGTTGGACTTGGTTCCATTGCATCAGGCATGTTCAATCAAGCACATCTAAACTATTCAAAAGATTCCAAATACTACTTGAAGCCAGGTGTGGTTTATGCCCAGGCTTTGTGGCGCGAACTGCTCTCTCTGTGTGTCCAATCAGACCAAGACCCTCTCAGCCACTTCTAAATCTCTCCAGCGAGGTTGTTTTACAACCCGGCCACAGCTGTAGCGTCAGAAATAGAATCATTAAGATTCCCAGTGTCACCTTACTGTGATGTCACTGACCTGGAATGTTCTAAAGTTATATTTTCAATTGAGTTGGATTGAATCCAGACGATTGATGGAGTTGAAAAGGTCATTGATAGGTTAGGTTTCAATCAGGATATTATGATAGTAGATGTTTCTACCTCTTTTTGGAGGTAAAATATGCAGGCAGTTGGGAGATGCCATTTCATGGAAGATGCTATCACCTTTTATTTTCTGGACTAGGCTACATGCAGACAGTTCTGGACTAGGCTACATGCAGACAGTTATGGACTAGGCTACATGCAGACAGTTTTGGACTAGGCTACATGCAGACAGTTTTGGACTAGGCTACATGCAGATAGTTTTGGACTAGGCTACATGCAGACAGTTTTGGACTAGGCTACAGTAGATGCAGACCGTTTTGGACTAGGCTACATGCAGATAGTTTTGGACTAGGCTACATGCAGACAGTTTTGGACTAGGCTACAGTAGATGCAGACAGTTTTGGACTAGGCTACAGTAGATGCAGACAGTTTTGGACTAGGCTACATGCAGACAGTTTTGGACTAGGCTACATGCAGACAGTTTTGGACTAGGCTACATGCAGACAGTAAGGACTAGGCTACATTCAGACAGTTTTGGACTAGGCTACATGCAGACAGTTTTGGACTAGGCTACAGTAGATGCAGACAGTTCTGGACTAGGCTACATGCAGACAGTTTTGGACTAGGCTACATGCAGACAGTTTTGGACTAGGCTACATGCAGACAGTTTTGGACTAGGCTACATGCAGATAGTTCTGGACTAGGCTACATGCAGACAGTTTTGGACTAGGCTACATGCAGACCGTTTTGGACTAGGCTACATGCAGACAGTTTTGGACTAGGCTACATGCAGACAGTTATGGATTAGGCTACATGCAGACAGTTCTGGATTAGGCTACATGCAGACAGTTTTGGACTAGGCTACATGCAGACAGTTTTGGAATAGGCTACAGTAGATGCAGACAGTTTTGGACTAGGCTACAGTAGATGCAGACAGTTTTGGACTAGGCTACATGCAGACAGTTTTGGACTAGGCTACATGCAGGCAGTTTTGGACTAGGCTACATGCAGACAGTTCTGGACTAGGCTACATGCAGACAGTTTTGGACTAGGCTACATGCAGACAGTTTTGGACTAGGCTACATGCAGACAGTTTTGGACTAGGCTACATGCAGACAGTTTTGGACTAGGCTACAAGCAGACAGTTTTGGACTAGGCTACATGCAGATAGTTCTGGACTAGGCTACATGCAGACAGTTTTGGACTAGGCTACATGCAGACAGTTTTGGACTAGGCTACATGCAGATAGTTCTGGACTAGGCTACATGCAGATAGTTCTGGACTAGGCTACATGCAGATAGTTCTGTCTTCTTCTCAACACCAAATCTCCCAAAAGGAGCCTTTCCCCAGAATTCATGTGGATAGACTTTTATAAGACTCTTCTGACCAGCATCCCGTTGACCCTCCCAACTAGCCCAACCCCTAACCTTAACCCTAACCCCTAACCCTAACCCGTTGACCCTCCCAACTAGCCCAACCCCTATCCCTAACCCCTAACCCTAACCCGTTGACCCTCCCAACTAGCCCAACCCCTAACCCTAACCCAACCCCTAACCCTAACCCTCTAACCCTAACCCGTTGACCCTCCCAACTAGCCCAGCCCCTAACCTTAACCCTAACCCGGTGACCCTAACCCTAACCCGTTGACCCTCCCAACTAGCCCAACCCCGAACCTTAACCCTAACCCGTTGACCCTAACCTGTTGACCCTAACCCTAACCCTAACCCGTTGACCCTCCCAACTAGCCCAACCCCTAACCTTAACCCTAACCCGTTGACCCTAACCCTAACCCTAACCCGTTGACCTTTCCAACTAGCCCAACCCCAACCCCTAACCTTAACCCTGAACTAATTGTAACCAATTCAGAAATTAAATATTGGTTTGCACGTCATCCACGTCTCCTTACTTTTTATGGCCGTCATATTTCAGGGCCCTCGAAGGCGTGGCCTGGAGAGCAATGTAAACATTCTGTGTTCCCACCATTGAAACTGAACCCCTCTCCACGTACAGACACACCATGTGACCCTCCCACAGCCTAGTGGTCTACAGCTACATATCAAATGGCAACCAATTCCCTCTATAGTTTCACCAGGGCAACAGTAGTGGACTACAGTATAAAGGGAATAGGTTGCCATTTAGGACACACCCTCGTGGTTCTGATCTGGTGGTCCTCTCAGAATAGCTAATGGCCTTTACTTAGGAACTCTACCATGTGTAATGACAGTCAGTGGTGGGCTGGGGCTGAGGGCTGACGCTTAGGCTGGGATATATCTGGGTCAGTGAAGGGGAATGTAATCACGTATGGCGGGTCATATTTTCAAACCTTTTATTGGATAGTTCAAAATAATGATAGGTTAAAATGTTATAGAACGTTAGGTTAAAATGTTATAGAACGTTAGGTTAAAATGTTATAGAACGTTAGGTTAAAATGTTATAGAACGTTAGGTTAGAATGTAATAGAACGTTAGGTTAGAATGTAATAGAACGTTAGGTTAGAATGTAATAGAATGTTAGGTTAGAATGTAATAGAACGTTAGGTTAGAATGTAATAGAATGTTAGGTTAGAATGTTAGGTTAAAATGTTATAGAACGTTAGGTTAGAATGTAATAGAACGTTAGGTTAGAATGTAATAGAACGTTAGGTTAAAATGTTATAGAACGTTAGGTTAGAATGTAATAGAACGTTAGGTTAAAATGTTATAGAATGTTAGGTTAGAATGTAATAGAACGTTAGGTTAGAATGTAATAGAACGTTAGGTTAAAATGTTATAGAACGTTAGGTTAGAATGTAATAGAACGTTAGGTTAGAATGTAATAGAACGTTAGGTTAGAATGTAATAGAACGTTAGGTTAGAATGTAATAGAACGTTAGGTTAGAATGTAATAGAACGTTAGGTTAAAATGTTATAGAACGTTAGGTTAAAATGTTATAGAACGTTAGGTTAGAATGTAATAGAACGTTAGGTTAGAATGTAATAGAACGTTAGGTTAGAATGTAATAGAACGTTAGGTTAGAATGTAATAGAACGTTAGGTTAGAATGTAATAGAACGTTAGGTTAGAATGTAATAGAACGTTAGGTTAGAATGTTATAGAATGTTAGGTTAGAATGTTATAGAATGTTAGGTTAGAATGTTATAGAATGTTAGGTTAGAATGTAATAGAACGTTAGGTTAGAATGTTATAGAATGTTAGGTTAGAATGTAATAGAATGTTAGGTTAGAATGTAATAGAACGTTAGGTTAGAATGTAATAGAACGTTAGGTTAGAATGTTATAGAATGTTAGGTTAGAATGTTAGGTTAGAATGTAATAGAACGTTAGGTTAGAATGTTATAGAATGTTAGGTTAGAATGTAATAGAACGTTAGGTTAGAATGTAATAGAACGTTAGGTTAGAATGTAATAGAACGTTAGGTTAGAATGTAATAGAACGTTAGGTTAGAATGTAATAGAACGTTAGGTTAGAATGTAATAGAACGTTAGGTTAAAATGTTATAGAACGTTAGGTTAAAATGTTATAGAACGTTAGGTTAGAATGTAATAGAACGTTAGGTTAGAATGTAATAGAACGTTAGGTTAGAATGTAATAGAACGTTAGGTTAGAATGTAATAGAACGTTAGGTTAGAATGTAATAGAACGTTAGGTTAGAATGTTATAGAATGTTAGGTTAGAATGTTATAGAATGTTAGGTTAGAATGTTATAGAATGTTAGGTTAGAATGTAATAGAACGTTAGGTTAGAATGTTATAGAATGTTAGGTTAGAATGTAATAGAATGTTAGGTTAGAATGTAATAGAACGTTAGGTTAGAATGTAATAGAACGTTAGGTTAGAATGTTATAGAATGTTAGGTTAGAATGTTAGGTTAGAATGTAATAGAACGTTAGGTTAGAATGTTATAGAATGTTAGGTTAGAATGTTATAGAATGTTAGGTTAGAATGTAATAGAACGTTAGGTTAGAATGTTATAGAATGTTAGGTTAGAATGTAATAGAACGTTAGGTTAGAATGTTATAGAATGTTAGGTTAGAATGTAATAGAACGTTAGGTTAGAATGTTATAGAATGTTAGGTTAGAATGTTATAGAATGTTAGGTTAGAATGTAATAGAACGTTAGGTTAGAATGTTATAGAATGTTAGGTTAGAATGTAATAGAACGTTAGGTTAGAATGTTATAGAATGTTAGGTTAGAATGTAATAGAACGTTAGGTTAGAATGTAATAGAACGTTAGGTTAGAATGTTATAGAATGTTAGGTTAGAATGTTAGGTTAGAATGTAATAGAACGTTAGGTTAGAATGTAATAGAACGTTAGGTTAGAATGTTATAGAATGTTAGGTTAGAATGTAATAGAATGTTAGGTTAGAATGTTAGGTTAGAATGTTATAGAATGTTAGGTTAGAATGTAATAGAATGTTAGGTTAGAATGTTATAGAATGTTAGGTTAGAATGTAATAGAATGTTAGGTTAGAATGTAATAGAACGTTAGGTTAGAATGTAATAGAATGTTAGGTTAGAATGTAATAGAATGTTAGGTTAGAATGTAATAGAATGTTAGGTTAGAATGTAATAGAATGTTAGGTTAGAATGTTAGGTTAGAATGTTATAGAATGTTAGGTTAGAATGTAATAGAATGTTAGGTTAGAATGTTATAGAATGTTAGGTTAGAATGTAATAGAATGTTAGGTTAGAATGTAATAGAACGTTAGGTTAGAATGTAATAGAATGTTAGGTTAGAATGTAATAGAATGTTAGGTTAGAATGTAATAGAATGTTAGGTTAGAACATTAGGTTAGAATGTTATAGAACATTAGGTTAGAATGTTAGGTTAGAATGTAATAGAACGTTAGGTTAGAATGTAATAGAATGTTAGGTTAGAATGTAATAGAATGTTAGGTTAGAATGTTATAGAATGTTAGGTTAGAATGTTAGGTTAGAATGTTATAGAATGTTAGGTTAGAATGTTGTAGAACCTAATATAATGTTAGCTTACGATGTTAGTTTTCTTTTCACTCTATGACTGTACAGACTCCTGTTTCTATGACTGTACAGACTCCTGTTTCTATGACTGTACAGACTCCTGTCTCTATCGGTAACACACTCTATGACTGTACAGACTCCTGTCTCTATGACTGTCTCTAATGGTAATACACTATATGACTGTACAGACTCCTATTTCTATGACTGTACAGACTCCTGTCTCTATGACTGTGCAGACTCCTGTCTCTATTGGTAATACACTCTATGACTGTACAGACTCCTGTCTCTAATGGTAATACACTATATGACTTTACAGACTCCTGTCTCTAATGGTAATACACTCTATGACTGTACAGACTCCTGTTTCTATGACTGTACAGACTCCTGTCTCTATGACTGTCTCTAATGGTAATACACTATATGACTGTACAGACTCCTGTTTCTATGACTGTACAGACTCCTGTCTCTATGACTGTACAGACTCCTGTCTCTATCGGTAACACACTCTATGACTGTACAGACTCCTGTCTCTAATGGTAATACACTATATGACTTTACAGACTCCTGTCTCTAATGGTAATACACTATATGACTGTACAGACTCCTATTTCTATGACTGTACAGACTCCTGTCTCTATGACTGTGCAGACTCCTGTCTCTATTGGTAATACACTATATGACTGTACAAACTCCTGTCTCTAATGGTAATACACTATATGACTGTACAGACTCCTGTTTCTATGACTATACAGACTCCTGTCTCTATGAACGAACAGACTCCTGTCTCTAATGGTAATACACTATATGACTGTATAGACTCCTGTCTCTAATGGTAATAAACTATATGACTGTAAAGACTCCTGTCTCTATGACTGTCTCTAATGGTAATACACTATATGACTTTACAGACTCCTGTCTCTAATGGTAATACACTATATGACTGTACAGACTCCTATTTCTATGACTGTACAGACTCCTGTCTCTATGACTGTGCAGACTCCTGTCTCTATTGGTAATACACTATATGACTGTACAAACTCCTGTCTCTAATGGTAATACACTATATGACTGTACAGACTCCTGTTTCTATGACTATACAGACTCCTGTCTCTATGAACGAACAGACTCCTGTCTCTAATGGTAATACACTATATGACTGTATAGACTCCTGTCTCTAATGGTAATAAACTATATGACTGAACAGACTCCTGTCTCTATGACTGTACAGACTCCTGTCTCTATGACTGTCTCTAATGGTAATACACTATATGACTGAACAGACTCCTGTCTCTATGACTGTACAGACTCCTGTCTCTAATGGTAATACACTATATGACTGTACAGACTCCTGTTTCTAATGGTAATACATTATATGACTGTAGACTCCTGTCTCTAATGATAATACACTATATGACTGTACAGACTCCTGTCTCTAATGGTAATACACTATATGACTGTACAGACTCCTGTCTCTAATGATAATACACTATATGACTGTACAGACTCCTGTCTCTAATGGTAATACACTATATGACTGTACAGACTCCTGTCTCTAATGGTAATACACTATATGACTGTACAGACTCCTGTCTCTAATGGTAATACACTATATGACTGTACAGACTCCTGTCTCTAATGGTAATACACTATATGACTGTTCAAATGAGAATTTGAATTAGAAAATCATTATTGTTCACCAAATGTGTGCATTCGTCTTTGACTTCACAATAACATGATTGACATACAACCAAAATAAAAACATTTAAAAAGATGAATGTTTTTCTCCCAACGTTCCAGAGAGACAACGACAGAGAGCACAAAGTCAGGCTGGCCATTGGTAACGGTGTGAGAGCAGAGATATGGAAGGAATTCCTGAACCGCTTTGGCAACATCTACGTGAGGGAGTTTTATGCTTCAACGGAGGGCAATGTGGGATTGATCAACTACACCGGGAAGATAGGAGCTATCGGACGAGTCAACTACCTGCACCGGGTAAGGACTGACTCCTGAACAGCCCTGTCTCCTGGGCCCGGATTGATAATGTCTCACTACCAACACCAGGTAAGGACTGACTCCTGAACAGCCCTGTCTCCTGGGCCCGGATTGATAATGTCTCACTACCAACACCAGGTAAGGACTGACTCCTGAACAGCCCTGTCTCCTGGGCCCGGATTGATAATGTCTCACTACCAACACCAGGTAAGGACTGACTCCTGAACAGCCCTGTCTCCTGGGCCCGGATTGATAATGTCTCACTACCAACACCAGGTAAGGACTGACTCCTGAACAGCCCTGTCTCCTGGGCCCAGATTCATAATGTCTCACAGAGTGATGATCTAGGATCAGGCCCCCCCCCCCCTGTTCATGAAACCTTATTCATTATGATCTAAAAGGCAAAACTGGATCCCTAGATCAGTACTCCTACTCTGAGACACTTTATGACTAAGGGGCCTGAAGATCTGACTCCTAAAGAACCAGGGTTGGGGACAATTCCATTTAATTTCAGTTACTGAATTGAAATGGAATTGACCACTGAGATCATGCTTCCCTCTACATTTACATGCCATTTGAATAATTTAGAAGACGCTCTTATCCAGACTCACAGTTAGTACATTTATCTTAACATAGCTAGATACTTATATTTGTATTAAATTAGTAAAGGTTATACTTCTTACATTGGACATTTTACCAGGGTTGGGATCCGAACATCAACTGAAGTGCTGCGTCTGTCATAGTGATGTCTCTCCTGTCTCTTATAGAATCTGTTTCACTATGTTCTGATCACGATGCCTCTCTTACAGAAGCTGTTTCACTATGTTCTGATCACGATGCCTCTCTTACAGAATCTGTTTCACTATGTTCTGATTACGATGCCTCTCTTACAGAATCTGTTTCACTATGTTCTGATCACGATGCCTCTCATACAGAAGCTGTTTCACTATGTTCTGATCATGATGTCTCTCCTGTCTCTTATAGAATCTGTTTCACTATGTTCTGATCATGATGTTTCTCCTGTCTCTGTTATAGAAGCTGTTTCACTATGTTCTGATCATGATGTTTCTCCTGTCTCTGTTATAAAAGCTGTTTCACTATGTTCTGATCATGATGTTTCTCCTGTCTCTCTTATAGAAGCTGTTTCACTATGTTCTGATCATGTCTCTCTTATAGAAGCTGTTTCACTATGTTCTGATCATGTCTCTCTTATAGAAGCTGTTTCACTATGTTCTGATCATGATGTCTCTCTCATAAAAGCTGTTTCACTATGTTCTGATCACGATGTTTCTCCTGTCTCTTATAGAAGCTGTTTCACTATGTTCTGATCATGATGTCTCTCTCATAAAAGCTGTTTCACTATGTTCTGATCATGATGTCTCTCCTGTCTCTCTTATAGAAGCTGTTTCACTATGTTCTGATCATGATGTCTCTCTCATAAAAGCTGTTTCACTATGTTCTGATCATGATGTCTCTCTTATAGAAGCTGTTTCACTATGTTCTGATCACGATGTCTTTCCTGTCTCTTATAGAAGCTGTTTCCTTATGCTCTGATTAAATACGACACAGAGAGAGATGAACCAATCAGAGACTCTACCGGACTGTGTGTAGAAGCTCCTAAAGGTGAGATGCTCTTTCATAGGTGTTTTAGTATTGGCCTTTAGCGTAGCCTAGTGGTTAGAGCGTTGGACTAGTAACCGGAAGTTTGCAAGTTCAAACCCCCGATCTGACAAGGTACAAATCTGTCCCTGAACAGGCAGTTAACCCACTGTTCCTAGCCCGTCATTGAAAATAAGAATTTGTTCTTAACTGACTTGCCTAGTTAAATAAAGGTAACAAAAAAAACACACAACAAAACGGTGAGGTTACTGTGGACACATTCTGGTGTACAATAATGACCTGAAAATCACACACATCTCAATGTACATTATGCTATTCATGTGTGGGTGTTCGGCCTGTTCCCTAAGGAAGAGACAGGACTGTTGGTGTGGGTATACATTATGGTGTGTGTGTCTGTGTGTCTTCCTGAAGATGAAACAGGACTGTTGGTGTGCAAGATCACGGACATCGCTCCTTTTGTTGGATACGCTAACAGCCAGCAGACAGAGAAGAAGAGACTGAGAGACGTGTTTCAGAAAGGAGATCTGTACTTTAACAGTGGAGACCTGCTGAAGATAGGCCAGGACAACTTTATTTACTTTCAGGATCGAGTCGGAGATACATTCAGGTACGTATTCTGACCTACAGTATGGCATTCCAAATATATGGAAACATATTATATTATATTTAGTTGACTTGTATTGACCCCTACAGGTGGAAAGGAGAGAACATATTATATTATATTTAGTTGAGTTGTATTGACCCCTACAGGTGGAAGGGAGAGAATGTGGCCACAACTGAAGTAGCTGACATCCTCACCCTGATAGACTTTGTCCAAGAGGCAAATGTCTATGGTGTTCAAGTACCAGGTAAATCTAACCCTAACCTTAATCCAAGTACCAGGTAAATCTAACCCTAACCTTAATCCAAGTACCAGGTAAATCTAACCCTAACCTTAATCCAAGTACCAGGTAAATCTAACCCTAACCTTAATCCAAGTACCAGGTAAATCTAACCCTAACCTTAATCCAAGTACCAGGTAAATCTAACCCTAACCTTAATCCAAGTACCAGGTAAATCTAACCCTAACCTTAATCCAAGTACCAGGTAAATCTAACCCTAACCTTAATCCAAGTACCAGGTAAATCTAACCCTAACCTTAATCCAAGTACCAGGTAAATCTAACCCTAACCTTAATCCAAGTACCAGGTAAATCTAACCCTAACCTTATCCAAGTACCAGGTAAATCTAACCCTAACCTTATCCAAGTACCAGGTAAATCTAACCCTAACCTTAATCTATGTACCAGATAAATCTAACCTTAATCCAAGTACCAGATAAATCTAACCTTAATCCAAGTAGCAGGGAACCCTAACCTTAATCCAAGTAGCAGGGAACCCTAACCTTAATCCAAGTAGCAGGGAACCCTAACCTTAATCCAAGTAGCAGGGAACCATAACCTTAATCCAAGTAGCAGGGAACCCTAACCTTTACCTTAAAATCAAACAGTACAATAATCCCCATAATAATCTGTCAATTTAAACTAGAGATATCTTGCATTGGCGTCTCAATCCACCACATCCACCAGTGTCGCACTTCTGCATCTGCAGTGATCGGTGACTGAGCGCTGTTGTCAGACCAATAGGACAGGCACTTCAGAACAAACTTGTTATTCAATGTGTTTGTATGGGCTAATAGCAGTAAGGACAAATTCACTTAGAAAACACTGATTTGATGTCAATCTTTTTTTTTTATACTTCAAGGGGTCTTAGAATTCTAAATCAAATAGATAAGTGATCTTCCTAAAACAATTCCATATAGTTTAGTGGAAAATACAGGAAGTGTCGTCACCGAATGATGCGTTCTGATTGTTTAGTTGTTGGAATGAGGGATTGTTGTATTCTGTCTCCAAGGCAACGAGGGGAGGATAGGAATGGCTGCCGTCACGGTGAAGGGGGGAGAACAGTTTGATGGCAACAAAACGTTCAGCCATGTAGCCAGCTACCTACCGACGTATGCACGGCCACGCTTCATACGCATCCAGGTAACTATTCAAAAGGCTTTCTTCCTTATATTACATCATTAATTGTAGACAATTCGTGTTATTATTGATTTGAAAGTAGAATAGTTTTTTTTTTGCTTTTGTTTCAACCTATGGGTTGAAAAACGCTATGTGTGCGTGGACTCTTTTTGTGGTTATGAGATCAGGGGGTTATCTGGATAAAAAATGAACTTAAGTGCTGGACGTGGCAGGGAGCGCTATCAGCCCGTCGGCTTGGCTGCATTTTGGAGACCATTTTAGAGGCCCCCATCTTGGTGATGTAGAGAAATATTTGCATTTTTAAGTCAATTTCCTACAATTCTACACGTCTCAATGGAGCTGAAACAAGTTTTTGCAGTTTTATAGCTAATTTCCTTCAATTCTAGGCATTTAGTTCAATGCTGTGTTCTTTTGTTCAACCTAAAAAACTAAATCTATACGATCCAGACTGTATCACATCCGGCCGTGATTGGGAGTCCCATAAGGGGGCGTACAATTGGCCCAGTGTTGGCCGGGGTAGGCCGTCATTGTAAATAACAATTTGTTCTTAACTGACTTGCCTCGTTAAATAAATCTTACATGTAAAAAATAAAACAAATCTATAATGCTAAATTCATTGTTTTTGTAATGTTCTATTTTGCCTGACTGTCTAGCTTTTATTTTGGTTATTGTTAGTTCTCAAAGATTATATTATTGAAAAATAATATTTTACTCGTTTAAGTTTACACTGAAATGTTTTTTCACCCCAAAAAGGTATTTAAAAATACATTTTTACACTGTTTGGACTTAGTCGACCAGAAGTAACACTTAGGGGGCCCGCCCAATGATTTCAATGGCAGAAAAATCCCTGGAGATGAATAGTGAATAGTCCACTGAGCTAAAAGCCTGTGTGTTTACATGTCTCTCTACGCCCCCTCTCTCTCCTGTCTGTCTGTCTGTCTGTCTGTGTCTCCCCCCCCCCCCCCCCCCAATCCATCCAGAATGCGGTGGAGATGACGGGGACCTTCAAGCAGATGAAGGTGAGGTTAGTGGAGGAAGGTTTCGACCCGGCAGGCA
Organism: Oncorhynchus kisutch; assembly: GCF_002021735.2. Taxonomy (NCBI): domain Eukaryota; kingdom Metazoa; phylum Chordata; class Actinopteri; order Salmoniformes; family Salmonidae; genus Oncorhynchus; species Oncorhynchus kisutch. The sequence continues at coordinate 33,093 of NW_022265981.1, read as the reverse complement.
TCACAGACCCTCTGTACATCCTACAGGAGAGAAATCAGAGTTACACACCAATGACTGGCCAGATCTACGGCTCCATAGTGGCAGGCATCATCAAGCTGTGAACAGATCTGTGGTGATACTACTCCTGGGTCCTATTCATTAGGACATGCAATTGAAAATGTTTCAAAAATGTTTCGCAACGGAAAACAAAAATGAGCATTACTTAGTCCCTCCCTGTTTTAGTCCACGCCAGCCCTCATTCTTTACCTGCGGCATCGTCTGAGACCGGCCACCCGGACAGCTAATGAAATTTAGGAGTATTTCTGTCAGTAATAAAGCCCTTTTGTGTATAAAATCTCATTCTGATTGGCCTGGGCCTGTGTTAAAGTGATTTAAATGTTGAACGATAATGATGAAATAATTCCACTCTGAAACCTTATAACTGTATGAAATTGATTAGAATCATACAATTATTATCTGATGGTTTTGTTTAGTTTTAGTCAGTAAAATTATATATCTGTGAGTGTAGTTTTAGTCAGAATTAGGGTTAAACAATATATCTGTACAATATGTCTTTATAGTATCTTAAACACAGACTCTCTGAGCAAAATTCAGTGCCGACCTGGCTAGAGGTTTGGGAGAGGACAGGGAGTACTTCTCAAGGTCTCCCTAATCTTTGTCGGTTGGGTAATGATACAGTATGTGCGTAGGATACCTACTGTTTGTGTGTGGAAGTATGTGCGTAGGATACCAACTGTTTGTGTGTGAATGTAAGTGCATAAGGAGCCAGTATATAATGAATGGTTTTGTACAACGGACTAGCGCTCTCATGAATAAACATTTTGACTATCATAGCTGGGCCTCTGACTGTTTCATTCAACCAGTATCTTACAAATTCTGGGTTGCAGACTGAGAATTGGGTTTTGAACATTGAGAACATAATTCTCGTGACAGCCTGGGCCTGGCTCCCAAGTGGGTGGGCCTATGCCCTCCTAGGCCCATCCATGGCTAGCCTACACCTTGACCAGGGGTCAGAGAGCAGATATTCCATCTATATAGACTAGGTAGAGCCTGCACCTTGTCCAGGGGTCAGAGAGCAGATATTCCATCTATATAGACTAGGTAGAGCCTACACCTTGTCCAGGGGACAGAGAGCAGATATTCCATCTATATAGACTAGGTAGAGCCTGCACCTTGTCCAGGGGTCAGAGAGCAGATATTCCATCTATATAGACTAGGTAGAGCCTGCACCTTGTCCAGGGGTCAGGGCAATGATATTGGCTGTATACCACCCTCATATTCATATCTGGGCATCGAAGACGGTTCCACTGCTTTAAAAAAAATCCATTGTTCATATCCGTGATTATTTTAGACCTGGGACACCAGGTGGGTGCAATGAATGATCAGGTGGAACAGAAAACCAGCTGTAGTCTGGCCCTGGTGCATTTGAATACCCCTGGTGTATGGTAGAAGACAGGGGTCAACAATGAAACTCTTTTACACAAATAGGAAATAAAAGAATGAAAACTGATATGTTGGTTGATGTATTTATGAAGCCATGGTCTAATGTAAAACCCACAGCCATAAACACAGAGACAGTGATTGAACGATGTTGCTGAGTGTCACGCCCTGGTCGAAGTATTTTGTGTTTTTCTTCATGTATTGGGTCAGGCCAGGGTGTGGCATGGGGTTTTTGTATTGTGGTGTGTTTTGTCTTGGGGTTTTGGTGTGTATGTATTGGGATTGTAGCTAGTGGGGTTATCTAGCAAAGTCTATGGCTGTCTGGAGTGGTTCTCAATCAGAGGCAGGTGTTTATCGTTGTCTCTGATTGGGAACCATATTTAGGCAGCCATATTCTTTGAGTTTGTCGTGGGTGATTGTCCTTAGTGTCCTGATGTCCTTGTTCTGTGTTAGATTACACAAGTATAGGCTGTTTCGGTTTTTGTCACGTTTAGTGTGTTTGTCATTAAACACGAATCGTAATCTACACGCTGCGTTTTGGTCCGACTCTCCTTCACACCTAGAAAACCGTAACACTGAGATATATTACAATGTAATAAAAACGTATGTTTGAGCCTTCTGACTCTCCCAACAGGACCAGCATGTAGCCTGCCTATGCTGTTACAGCCCCACAGGCCATAACACAATAAAATGTCTACTCTCAAACAAGGAGAAATTATATAGATCTATGGATAGAGGTCAGCAGGGGTAAACTGGGACCAGAAATCAGCTCCGGCATTTCCAACATAGGGCCATATTTTCCATTTTGTCCTCGAACCGCCCCCAGCATTATTATCCAGAACATTTTCCTTGTGACCCAAAAAATAAAGATAGACTGGCCCAATAGGCAAAAGATGCCAGATGGCCAGTCTGCCCATGGAGGTCAATGCCCTAGAGGTGTCTGTCTGTAACATGTCACTGCCATGGTCATAATTAGAAGAATAGAACATCCTACTACTTCCTTACTTTATATTCTTCGCAACGCCATTGGCTGTTGGGGATTTAACGCCTACATGCGTCCAAAGGTCGTGGAGAGTTGTGGACTGGAGGTGTTGCAATAACCTGTTACTTTCTTAAACAGCACGGTCAAGAAGGAGACACCTTTTATTGACAATCACAAAGAAGCAGACCTTAACTTTCAACATGTACGTGTTATTATATACCATTTTGGCAGGATTGGCTATACTGCCACTCTTCCTTTATCTCAGAAATCCTTATTTTACGCAGGAGCTGCGCTACACAGTAACTTGCATCTTACTCGGGTTACGAATTAACAGAATCAAGAGGAGCAAACCGTTCTACAGCATGCTGGACTGTTTTCTCGATAAGGTCAAAAAACACCCCAACAAACAGTTTATTGTATTCGAGAAGAGTTCGTATACATACCGGGACGTTGACAAGCAGAGCAACAAGTTGGCCCGGGCGCTCTCACAGCACGCCAGCGTGAAGGAAGGGGACACTGTCGCCCTCTTCATGGGTAACGAGCCCATGTATGTGTTTATCTGGCTGGCCCTGGCTAAACTTGGATGTACAGCCGCTCTGCTCAACTACAACATCAGGTCCAAGTCCTTATTGCACTGTTTCACCTGCTGTGGAACCAACGTGCTCCTGGCTGCTTCAGGTAAGTCCAGCCCACTTACCTTGGTGTTGCCGTTTACAATATCATGTAGGCTAGTGGTTAGAGCGTTGGGCCAGTAACTGATATGTAGGCCAGTGGTTAGAGCGTTGGGCCAGTAACCGATATGTAGGCTAGTGGTTAGAGCGTTGGGCCAGTAACTGATATGTAGGCTAGTGGTTAGAGCGTTGGGCCAGTAACCGATATGTAGGCTAGTGGTTAGAGCGTTGGGCCAGTAACCGATATGTAGCCTAGTGGTTAGAGCGTTGGGCCAGTAACCGATATGTAGGCTAGTGGTTAGAGCGTTGGGCCAGTAACCCGAAAGGTAGCCTAGTGGTTAGAGCGTTGGGCCAGTAACCGATATGTAGGCTAGTGGTTAGAGCGTTGGGCGAGTAACCGATATGTAGGCTAGTGGTTAGAGCGTTGGGCGAGTAACCGATATGTAGGCTAGTGGTTAGAGCGTTGGGCCAGTAACCGATATGTAGGCTAGTGGTTAGAGCGTTGGGCCAGTAACCGATATGTAGGCTAGTGGTTAGAGCGTTGGGCCAGTAACCAATATGTAGGCTAGTGGTTAGAGCGTTGGGCCAGTAACCGATATGTAGGCTAGTGGTTAGAGCGTTGGGCCAGTAACCGATATGTAGGCAAGTGGTTAGAGCGTTGGGCCAGTAATCGATATGTAGGCTAGTGGTTCGAGTGTTGGGCCAATAACAGAAATGTAGGCTAGAGGTTAGCGCGTTGGGCCAGTAACCGAAAGGTAGCCTAGTGGTTCGAGCGTTGGGCCAATAACCGATATGTAGGCTAGAGGTTAGCGCGTTGGGCCAGTATCCGAAAGGTAGCCTAGTGGTTCGAGCATTGGGCCAATAACCGATATGTAGGCTAGAGGTTAGCGCGTTGGGCCAGTAACCGAAAGGTAGCCTAGTGGTTAGAGCGTTGGGCCAGTAACCGATATGTAGGCTAGTGGTTAGAGCGTTGGGCCAGTAACTGATATGTAGGCCAGTGGTTAGAGCGTTGGGCCAGTAACCGATATGTAGGCTAGTGGTTAGAGCGTTGGTCCAGTAACCGATATGTAGGCTAGTGGTTAGAGCGTTGGGCCAGTAACCGATATGTAGGCTAGTGGTTAGAGCGTTGGGCGAGTAACCGATATGTAGGCTAGTGGTTAGAGCGTTGGGCCAGTAATCGATATGTAGGCTAGTGGTTAGAGCGTTGGGCCAGTAATCGATATGTAGGCTAGTGGTTAGAGCGTTGGGCCAGTAATCGATATGTAGGCTAGTGGTTAGAGCGTTGGGCCAGTACTCGATATGTAGGCTAGTGGTTAGAGCGTTGGGCCAGTAACCGATATGTAGGCAAGTGGTTAGAGCGTTGGGCCAGTACTCGATATGTAGGCTAGTGGTTAGAACGTTGGGCCAATAACCAAAATGTAGGCTAGAGGTTAGCGCGTTGGGCCAGTAACCGAAAGGTAGCCTAGTGGTTCGAGCATTGGGCCAATAACCGATATGTAGGCTAGAGGTTAGCGCGTTGGGCCAGTATCCGAAAGGTAGCCTAGTGGTTCGAGCGTTGGGCCAATAACCGATATGTAGGCTAGAGGTTAGCGCGTTGGGCCAGTAACCGATATGTAGGCTAGTGGTTAGAGCGTTGGGCCAGTAACCGATATGTAGGCTAGTGGTTAGAGCGTTGGGCGAGTAACCGATATGTAGGCTAGTGGTTAGAGCGTTGGGCCAGTAACCGATATGTAGGCTAGTGGTTAGAGCGTTGGGCCAGTAACCGATATGTAGGCTAGTGGTTAGAGCGTTGGGCGAGTAACCGATATGTAGGCTAGTGGTTAGAGCGTTGGGCCAGTAATCGATATGTAGGCTAGTGGTTAGAGCGTTGGGCCAGTAATCGATATGTAGGCTAGTGGTTAGAGCGTTGGGCCAGTACTCGATATGTAGGCTAGTGGTTAGAGCGTTGGGCCAGTAACCGATATGTAGGCTAGAGGTTAGCGCGTTGGGCCAGTAACCGAAAGGTAGCCTAGTGGTTAGAGCGTTGGGCCAGTAACCGATATGTAGGCTAGTGGTTAGAGCGTTGGGCCAGTAACCGATATGTAGGCTAGTGGTTAGAGCGTTGGGAGAGTAACCGATATGTAGGCTAGTGGTTAGAGCGTTGGGCCAGTACTCGATATGTAGGCTAGTGGTTAGAGCGTTGGGCCAGTAACCGATATGTAGGCAAATGGTTAGAGCGTTGGGCCAGTAATCGATATGTAGGCTAGTGGTTCGAGCGTTGGGCCAATAACCGAAATGTAGGCTAGAGGTTAGCGCGTTGGGCCAGTAACCGAAAGGTAGCCTAGTGGTTCGAGCGTTGGGCCAATAACCGATATGTAGGCTAGAGGTTAGCGCGTTGGGCCAGTATCCGAAAGGTAGCCTAGTGGTTCGAGCGTTGGGCCAATAACCGATATGTAGGCTAGAGGTTAGCGCGTTGGGCCAGTAACCGAAAGGTAGCCTAGTGGTTAGAGCGTTGGGCCAGTAACCGATATGTAGGCTAGTGGTTAGAGCGTTGGGCCAGTAACCGAAAGGTAGCCTAGTGGTTAGAGCGTTGGGCCAGTAACCGAAAGGTAGCCTAGTGGTTAGAGCGTTGGGCGAGTAACCGATATGTAGGCTAGTGGTTAGAGCGTTGGGCCAGTAACCGATATGTAGGCTAGTGGTTAGAGCGTTGGGCCAGTAACCGATATGTAGGCTAGTGGTTAGAGCGTTGGGCCAGTAACCGAAAGGTAGCCTAGTGGTTAGAGCGTTGGGCCAGTAACCGAAAGGTTGCTGGATCGAATTCCCTAACTTACAAGGTAAAAATCTGTCGTTCTGCTCCTGAGCAAGGCAGTTAACCCACTGTTCCCTGGACGCTGAAAATGTGGATGTTGATTATGTCAGCCTCTCTGATTCAGAGGGGTTGGGTTAAATGTGGAAGTTCAATGCATTCAGTTGTACAACTGACTAGGTATCCTCCTTTCCCTCTATGCAGCTAGTGGGAGGCAGTGCTAGTAGTGCACAGGCCAGAATTAGTAGGATTCTGTCTCATGCTTGCTCTGTCTGTGTCCCTCACTCTCCTCCCCCAGAGTTGCGTGGAGCGGTAGAGGAGGTTCTCCCCACTCTGAGGGAGCAGAGTGTACGTGTGTTTGTGCTGGGTGAGGAGGAGGAGAAGTGTGTGACGGAGGGAGTGAATACTCTGAGCAGCAGCAGGATACAGCAGGCCTCAGATCAACCTCTGGACCCACAGCTCAGGTCAAAGGTCACCTTAAAGAGCCCTGCCCTCTACATCTATACGTCAGGAACTACAGGTAAGCTGGACTGGACTGGCCTGGTTATGCATCCAGCATAGTTGCAGGAAGTCTGCTAGAAAGAACAATGTGAAAAATAAAATGTCCAGACCAGTACAGTATGACTCTGGTCAGCCCTGTAGTGTGAATTAGATAGAATACTACTGATGTCCAGACCAGTATGACTCTGGTTGGCCCTGTAGTGTGAATTAGATAGAATACTACTGATGTCCAGACCAGTATGACTCCGGTTGGCCCTGTAGTGTGAATTAAATATCAACTCAAATCAAATCAAATTTTATTTGTCACATACAAATGGTTAGCAGATGTTAATGCGAGTGTAGCAAAATGCTTGTGCTTCTAGTTCCGACAATGCAGTAATAACCAACAAGTAATCTAACTAACAATTCCAAAACTTCTGTCTTATTTTTTTTAACTTTTTTTTTGTTACCTTTATTTAAGGTCAGTTAAAGCAAGTCAGTTAAGAACAAATTCTTATTTTCAATGACGGCCTAGGAACAGTGGGTTAACTGCCTGTTCAGGGGCAGAACGACAGATTTGTACCTTGTCAGCTCGGGGGTTTGAACTTGCAACCTTTCTGTTACTAGTCCAACACTCTAACCACTAGGCTACCCTGCCGCCCTTATACACAGTGTAAGGGGATAAAGAATATGTACATAAGGATATAGGATCTAGTTCAGAACTTCTTTAGATCTGGTAGAATACTACTGATGTTTATGGCAGACAGGTAAATATTTTTAGATTGCACAACTCTGATTGGTCAAAGATATAAGGTACCATGTGAGATTTTTATCAGCCTTGATTCTCTGTTTCCTGCCCTTCCTGTTGTCTCGTCCTCAGGTCTGCCGAAGGCTGCGGTGATCACACAGGAGAGGCTGTACATGGCCTCCTCTATGCAGGCCATCTCAGGTGTGGCCTCTGATGATGTCATCTACATCTACCTGCCTCTCTACCACACCGCCGGCTTCATGATGGGTTTGACTGGAGCTATAGAGAGAGGTACACTACTGTACTGTATGGCACAGTTGGTGAGAGTGTTGTTCTGGCAGCCGCCAGGTCGTGGGTTCAATTCCTGCATGGATTACATGCACCTCATAGTAGTGCAGTATATGGGAGAAAGATATGAAGAGGTGTGAAGAACTGAACTAGTTCAGAACTTCTTTAGAACTGGTTCAGAACGTCTTTAAATCTGGTTCAGAACGTCTTTAGATCTGGTTCAGAACTGGTTCAGAACGTCTTTAAATCTGGTTCAGAACTGGTTCAGAACATCTTTAGATCTGGTTCAGAACTGGTTCAGAACTGGTTCAGAACATCTTTAGATCTGGTTCAGAACTGGTTCAGAACTGGTTCAGAACATCTTTAGATCTGGTTCAGAACTTCTCTAGATCTGGTTCAGAACTGGTTCAGAACTTCTTTAGATCTGGTTCAGAACTTCTTTAGATCTGGTTCAGAACTTCTCTAGATCTGGTTCAGAACTGGTTCAGAACTGGTTCAGATCTTCTTTAGATCTGGTTCAGAACTGGTTCAGAACTGGTTCAGATCTTCTTTAGATCTGGTTCAGAACTAGTTCAGAACTGGTTCAGATCTTCTTTAGATCTGATTCAGAACTGGTTCAGAACTTCTCTAGATCTGGTTCAGAACTGGTTCAGAACTGGTTCAGATCTTCTTTAGATCTGATTCAGATCTGGTTCAGAACTTCTCTAGATCTGGTTCAGAACTGGTTCAGAACTGGTTCAGAACTGGTTCCATGCCATCTCTAGCAATTACAATGACTACATTCAAATGGAGAGAGAAAAACATAATAATTGAAATTCTATGTAAAAATCCCTCCTGACTTGGCACTGATGATGATGATAAAAAAATGCAAATGTCTCTGAATACACGTTCCATGTTATTTGAGGGCCGTCATGTGTAATAACGTTGTTATGATGTTGACCAGGGTTTACTAAGGGTTGTTTAATGGAGTGTCTCTTTACTCTGGGCGTTGGAGTAGAGGTGACTTGGCTCTGAGGTGACTTCTAGTACTTCCAGTTCCAAAGTTCCTGAGTGCATTCAAAATGGCATCCTATTCTCTTTATAGTGCACTACTTTTGTTTTTTGACCAGGGTCTATATGGCTCTGGTCAAAAGTAGTGCACTATATAGGGAATAGGGTTACATTTGAGACGCACTCACAGAGTTCCAAGCTGTTTATGTCAATAATGACCTTAGACTCTCAAATCAACCAGGAAAAACTCCTAGGCCTTAGTTGTGCTGTAGCCTTTAACTAGGGCCCAGAGTTATTCCTTCCTGGTCCAGTCACATGGTCAGGAACAACTCCTGGCCCTAACCAGAACCATTCAGAGGGGACTGCTTTAGTTAGTTGGTTAGCTAGCTAGTTAGTTAGTTAGTTAGTTAGGTAATAATTTAGTCAGTTAGTTAGTTTGTTAGGTAATCATTTAGTCACTCAGTAAGTTAGTTTGTTAGGTAATCATTTAGTCAGTCAATTAGTTAGTTAGTTAGTTATGTAATCATTTAGTCAGTCAGTTAGTTAGTTAGTTAGGTAATCATTTAGTCAGTCAGTTAGTTAGTTTGTTAGGTAATCATTTTGTCAGTCAGTTAGTGAGTTAGTTTGTTAGGTAATCATTTTGTCAGTCAGTTAGTGAGTTAGTTTGTTAGGTAATCATTTAGCCAGTCAGTTAGTGAGTTAGTTTGTTAGGTAATCATTTAGCCAGTCAGTCAGTTAGTTAGTTTGTTAGGTAATCATTTAGCCAGTCAGTCAGTTAGTTAGTTTGTTAGGTAATCATTTAGTCAGTCAGTTAGTGAGTTAGTTTGTTTGTCCATGAGGTTGTGAGCTCTGTTGAATGTTGGGGCTTTATCTTCTCCTCTCAGGCAACACCGTTGTCCTGAGGCGTAAATTCTCTGCCTCTAACTTCTGGGATGACTGCAGGAAACACAAGGTGACAGTGATCCAGTACATAGGAGAGATCATGAGGTACCTCTGTAACTCTCCCAAGGTACTGGAACACTCCTGTTACTTTCATCATTCAGACCATTAACGACCCTAAATAAATGGGCTGATAGTATTAAATCATTAATCAATGTAAACCAAATGCCTGTACATCCTATCCTCTCTTCTCTTCTCCCCTCTTCTCTCCTCACCTCTTCTCTCCCTACCTCTTCTCTCCTCCCTTATCCCCTCCCCTTGTCTCTTCACCTCTCTTCTCTCCTCTTCTCTCCTCAGAAAGATAATGACAGGCATCACAAGGTACGTCTGGCCCTGGGTAACGGGCTTAGAGCAGACACCTGGTCAGAGTTCCTGCAGCGTTTTGGTGACATCCGTGTCTGTGAATGTTACGGCGCCACAGAGGGAAACGTCGGCTTCATCAACTACATCGGGAAAGTCGGAGCGATTGGCAAAGAGCACTTCCTTCATAAAGTGAGACTACTGTCTGGGACAATAATGGCTGTTGTGTTCCAAATACCAGCCTATTCACTTTCTAGTGCACTACTTTCAACCAGGGTCCCTAGGGCTCTGATCAAATGTAGTGCACTATATAGGGAATAGGGTGCCGTTGGGATGCAGACACTGAGCTTCTGAGAAAGACTACCTTGTATTACGTCAGTATTACGTCAGTGTGATGAAGTGTGATGAAGTGTGATGAAGTGTGTCAGGACACTGTTTTGTTTGGAAACTCAAATAGAAGTAGAACATCTTTGTTTTCTGGTGGCACTATACTATCTTCATTGTTATTAGATACTCGTATTATATAGCTATTGTAATGCAACAAAATAGGAAAAACGCCAAGGCTGAATACTTCTGAAAGATTCCTTTTTGTGACATAGATACAGTATATTACACTGTTTATGTACATGCATTGTTATTATTGGACCCTGTTGGTCATCTATGAACATTTTAAGGTCTTGGCCATGTTCTGTTATAATCTCCACCCGGCACAGCCAGAAGAGGACTGGCCACCCATTATAGCCTGGTTCCTTTAGGTTTCTTCCGAGGTTCTGGCCTTTCCAGAGAGTTTTTCCTAGCCACTGTGCTTCTACACTTGCATTGCTTGCTGTTTGGGGTTTTAGGCTGGGTTTCTGTACAGCACTTTGTGACGTCGGCTGATGTAAGAAGGGCTTCATAAATACATTTGATTGATTGATACGGTGTATCATTGTCTTCTCTTGTTATGTCTGTCTGTCTGTCTGTCTGTCTGTCTGTCTGTCTGTCTGTCTGTCTGTCTGTCTGTCTGTCTGTCTGTCTGTCTGTCTGTCTGTCTGTCTGTCTGTCTGTCTGTCTGTCTGTCTGTCTGTCTGTCTGTCTGTCTGTCTGTCTGTCTGTCTGTCTGTCTGTCTGTCTGTCTGTCTGTCTGTCTGTCTGTCTGTCTGTCTGTCTGTCTGTCTGTCTGTCTGTCTGTCTGTCTGTCTGTCTGTCTGTCTGTCTGTCTGTCTGTCTGTCTGTCTGTCTGTCTGTCTGTCTGTCTGTCTGTCTGTCTGTCTGTCTGTCTGTCTGTCTGTCTGTCTGTCTGTCTGTCTGTCTGTCTGTCTGTCTGTCTGTCTGTCTGTCTGTCTGTCTGTCTGTCTGTCTGTCTGTCTGTCTGTCTGTCTGTCTGTCTGTCTGTCTGTCTGTCTGTCTGTCTGTCTGTCTGTCTGTCTGTCTGTCTGTCTGTCTGTCTGTCTGTCTGTCTGTCTGTCTGTCTGTCTGTCTGTCTGTCTGTCTGTCTGTCTGTCTGTCTGTCTGTCTGTCTGTCTGTCTGTCTGTCTGTCTGTCTGTCTGTCTGTCTGTCTGTCTGTCTGTCTGTCTGTCTGTCTGTCTGTCTGTCTGTCTGTCTGTCTGTCTGTCTGTCTGTCTGTCTGTCTGTCTGTCTGTCTGTCTGTCTGTCTGTCTGTCTGTCTGTCTGTCTGTCTGTCTGTCTGTCTGTCTGTCTGTCTGTCTGTCTGTCTGTCTGTCTGTCTGTCTGTCTGTCTGTCTGTCTGTCTGTCTGTCTGTCTGTCTGTCTGTCTGTCTGTCTGTCTGTCTGTCTGTCTGTCTGTCTGTCTGTCTGTCTGTCTGTCTGTCTGTCTGTCTGTCTGTCTGTCTGTCTGTCTGTCTGTCTGTCTGTCTGTCTGTCTGTCTGTCTGTCTGTCTGTCTGTCTGTCTGTCTGTCTGTCTGTCTGTCTGTCTGTCCTGTCTGTCTGTCTGTCTGTCTGTCTGTCTGTCTGTCTGTCTGTCTGTCTGTCTGTCTGTCTGTCTGTCTGTCTGTCTGTCTGTCTGTCTGTCTGTCTGTCTGTCTGTCTGTCTGTCTGTCTGTCTGTCTGTCTGTCTGTCTGTCTGTCTGTCTGTCTGTCTGTCTGTTCGTTCTATGTGTGTTCGCAGGCAAACTTCTCCTACGTTCTGATTCAGTATGACACAGAGAGAGAGGAACCTGTCAAAGACTCTAGAGGTTTCTGTATCAAAGTCCCTAAAGGTGAGAACACACATACATACACCCACAAACACACACATAAACACACACAAACACACACCTCATTACTTGTTGTTTTGGTCCTCAGGAGAAACTGGATTGCTGGTTGCCAAGATTACAGCGCAGGCTCCGTTTAGTGGCTATGCTAATAACCAGCAGCAGACAGACAGGAAGAAGCTGAGAGATGTGTTTGTTAAGGGAGATCTGTACTTCAACAGTGGAGACCTGCTGAGGATCGACCACGAGGGCTTTGTTTACTTCATGGACCGCATCGGAGACACCTTCAGGTCAGAAACGCTTTAGCTACTTTTACTTTAGTAGTTATCAACTAAAGGTTTAATAATGAGCTGGGTTAAAGGTATTTATGGGGTGGCAGGGAACCTAGTGGTCAGAGCGTTGGACACTTAACCGAAAGGTTGCAAGATCGAATCCCTGAGCTGACAAGGTAAAAAATCGTTCTGCCCCTGAATAAGGCAGTTAACCCACTGGCTGTCATTGAAAATAAGGATTAGTTCTTAACTGACTTGACTAGTTAAATAAAAGTTAAAAAAATAGCATGTCCTGTTCTGTGAATCACCTGCAGGTTGAGTTATGAGCTGGGTTTAATACTATAGATGTAATGTTATTGTCCTGTGAATCACCTGCAGGTTGAGTTATGAGCTGGGTTTCTCTAGGTTTCTTCCTTCTTGGAAGGGTTTGCAGTCTGCTTCTGCTTGCTCTTTGGGTTCTATGCCAGGCTACTGTCTGAATTAATTTGATATGAGTCAACATCCAGGTGGAAAGGAGAGAACGTGGCCACCACGGAGGTGACTGAGCACCTGATCATGGTGGAATGTATCGAAGAAGCCAACGTCTACGGTGTCAAGATTCCAGGTGATTTGACTTTTTGACTCTCTTAGCCAGAGGTAGCTAGGTTCATTTAACAGACTCTCTTATCCAGAGGTAGCTAGGTTCATTTAACAGACTCTCTTATCCAGAGGTAGCTAGGTTCATTTAACAGACTCTCTTATCCAGAGGTAGCTAGGATCATTTAACAGACTCTCTTAGCCAGAGGTAGTTAGGTTCATTTAACAGACTCTCTTATCCAGAGGTAGCTAGGTTCATTTAACAGACGCTCTTATCCAGAGGTAGCTTGGTTCATTTAACAGACTCTCTTATCCAGAGGTAGTTAGGTTCATTTAACAGACTCTCTTATCCAGAGGTAGCTAGGTTCATTTAACAGACGCTCTTATCCAGAGGTAGCTTGGTTCATTTAACAGACTCTCTTATCCAGAGGTAGTTAGGTTCATTTAACAGACTCTCTTATCCAGAGGTAGCTAGGTTCATTTAACAGACTCTCTTATCCAGAGGTAGCTAGGTTCATTTAACAGACTCTCTTATCCAGAGGTAGCTAGGATCATTTAACAGACTCTCTTAGCCAGAGGTAGTTAGGTTCATTTAACAGACTCTCTTATCCAGAGGTAGCTAGGTTCATTTAACAGACGCTCTTATCCAGAGGTAGCTTGGTTCATTTAACAGACTCTCTTATCCAGAGGGAGTTAGGTTCATTTAACAGACTCTCTTATCCAGAGGTAGCTAGGTTCATTTAACAGACTCTCTTATCCAGAGGTAGCTAGGTTCATTTAACAGACTCTCTTACCTCATTAAACATTTTTATTTTTTATAGAATAGGTTTATTCATAGAATGTTTTATATACACTACGCACAGTTGACATAGTATATATAGCTGCATATAACAATACACACCTACAACACTCACAGTCACATCATTGTGTAGTTGTTATCCCAGTGTGTTCTTCTCATGTTGGCTGTGAATGACCAGGACATTAAAGGGGGAGAATTCAAAATCAATAGTAATTTCTGAACATGTATCTAAGTCAGCTGTCTCTCTTGGTGATCCTGCTTTGTGACGTACCCCACAGGACACGAGGGGAGGGTTGGAATGGCAACGATCAAACTGAAAGATGACATGGAGTTTGACAGTAAAGCCACGCTGGAGCACGTCAAGACCTCCCTGCCCAGCTACGCTCGACCACGATTCATACGCATACAGGTGATCCCGTGGAAATAATGTCCTAATTACAATCATCGTCACCTTTTATTTGCACTCAAAGCCACCGCCTGGGACATGTTGAAGAGATTCCCTGATCCCAGGTTGTACCTTTTTTAAAGATTTTCTCAAAACGCCTAATATTCATTAAACATATATTTTAATGTAATTTATTTTAAATATCCCAGAATTCCCTGGCTGTGACTGGAACGTTCAAACATATGAAGGTGAAGCTAGCTGAAGAGGGATTCAACCCAGCCATGATGCAGGATCGATTATACTACCTGGAGGACAGTAAGGGATACATCCCCATGACACAGGAGATGTACCACTCTATTTCTGATGGAAAGATACACTTATGATTGATTTTTTATTTACATATTTTCTAACTGTTAATCTCTTATTTTAAAATTAACTGTCAAATTATTCATCCGATGTACATTTTATGACTATAGAAAAACAATGTGAAAATTGAAAACTGTATGGAACATTTGTAAATAAATAAATATAGATTGATTTTCTAATAAATACAAAAAACACATTGTATATCTATCTGAGATGTGTGGCTGTGTCACTTATTTTTTTAAATATCTGGTAAAAAATAATCTAAAATAAATTAAAGACCTCAGAGCTCTGCCATCTCTACACCCTGAAACCACAAAGGTGTTTGTGGGAAACATTTGGTAGGGAGACTACAGGGTCGTATGCATCAGGCACCAAATGGAAGAAAATGGATTGGACCAAGGTGGTCTTGTACATTCATTTTCATTTTCCATTGCAAAACATTTTGCTACGTTGTGCCTAATGAATAGGACCCAGGAGCTAACCTTGGCTACAGTAGAGCAGGAAAGTTAGCGGTATCTACTGGAGTCACAGAGGAACAAGACCAACAGCGGAGTCTCCTACACCCAGAGGAGGACCAGGGTTTTGGGGAGATCTGAGCTTTGGGGCGATCTGAAGTCCCTTGACAGGGCAGCAAACCTGGTAGCGCCCACACTGCACCCACAGGTGGCAGAAACTGGGCAAGCTGTAGAACTTGGTGAGCTTCCTCAGGACCCGTTTTCCCAGCTGGTTGGAATTGGTTGGAGAAGGCCACTCTGGGATCTGAAAGAGGCCTGAGGGGCTTGGACTGGAAGAGAGACGTCTGAGATGGGTGTCATTTAGAGGGTGGATGAGGTCTGGGTCTTTATGTCCAGGCTGCGAGTCCGTGACAGAGCTAGAGAGAGGCTTAGAAAGGGGGTCAGTGTTATGACCAAACAGGGGCCCAATGGGGCCAGGTAAGGGCTCACTGCTGCAGCTCAGAGAGCGTACTGTCCTCCTCGGCCTGTTCTCAGACCCAGACTTTTCTTTATCCATCCAGAATGGTGGTTGTGGTCTAAATCCAGTCTTATCACTGTCCAAGCGGAGCTGTGGTTGGACCCTCTGAACTCTGAAGGCAGCAGTACAGGGGATCTCCTCAGGGCCGTCTCTGGCTCCTGTCTCTGGGTCCTGGCTGGTCTGGGCCAGGCTGGTCCCAAGCTCTCTGGGTCCTGTCTTGGGGCTGGTCTGGGCCAGGCTGGTCCCAAGCTCTCTGGGTCCTGTCTTGGGGCTGGTCTGTGTCGGGCCAACCTCTAGCTCTTTGGATCCTGTCTCGGGACTGGCCTGTGTCGGGTCGGCCTCTAGCTCTTTGGATCCTGTCTTGGGGCTGGTCTGTGTCTGGCCGACCTCTAGCACTTTGGATCCT
>NW_022265981.1:0-10000 GCF_002021735.2 Oncorhynchus kisutch | reverse complement strand
GACCTACCACCCCCTAATATACCCTACCATGACCTACCACCCCCTAATATACCCTACCATGACCTACCACCCCCTAATATACCCTACCATGACCTACCACCCCCCTAATATACCCTACCATGACCTACCATCCCCTAATATACCCTACCATAACCTACCGCCCCTAATATACCCTACCATGACCTACCACCCCCTAATATACCCTACCATGACCTACCACCCCCTAATACACCCTACCATGACCTACCACCCCCTAATATACCCTACCATAACCTACCGCCCCCTAATATACCCTACCATGATCTACCGCCCTCTAATATACCCTACCATGACCTACCATCCCCTAATATACCCTACCATGACCTACGACCCCCTAATATACCCTACCATGACCTACCACCCCCTAATATACCCTACCATGATCTACCGCCCTCTAATATACCCTACCATGACCTACCGCCCCCTAATATACCCTACCATGACCTACCGCCCCCTAATATACCCTACCATAACCTACCACCCCCTAATATACCCTACCATGACCTACCATCCCCTAATATACCCTACCATGACCTACCGCCCCCTAATATACCCTACCATAACCTACCGCCCCCTAATATACCCTACCATGACCTACCACCCCCTAATATACCCTACCATGACCTACCATCCCCTAATATACCCTACCATGACCTACCATCCCCTAATATACCCTACAATGACCTACCGCCCCCTAATATACCCTACAATGACCTACCGCCCCCTAATATACCCTACCATGACCTACCATCCCCTAATATACCCTACCATGACCTACAGCCCCCTAATATACCCTACCATGACCTACAGCCCCCTAATATACCCTACCATGACCTACCGCCCCCTAATATACCCTACCATGACCTACCATGACAGGTACCAGTCCTCTCCTCCTGTCCTCCTGGATGGCCTGTTTCAGAGTGTCTCCTCTCAGGGAGAAGTGGTCGTCTGGAGGGAGGAACCTGATCTTCACCAGGGAGATCAGACCTGCCTTCTCCACTGAGGAGTGAGCCTGATAGAGGCAGAGAGGAGACGGAGAGATGGACGGACACACGGACAGACAGACAGACAGGCAGATGGACGGACACACGGACAGACAGACAGGCAGATGGACGGACACACAGAGAGACAGGCAGATGGACGGACACACGGGCAGACAGACAATCTCTCATTATGCAGAACTCACTATTTGTGTGTGTGTGTGTGTGTGTGTGTGTTTGCAAACGTTGCATATGTGCGTGTGTGTGTGGGTCCCTAACCCATCCCATCTTGACCTGGTCGGATGCGTAGGCCACCAGTCTGGAGTTGACCACTGAGTCGTCCAGGTCTCTGTCTGCTGGATCTGTCCTCTTCAGCTGTTGGATCCTGTGCTTCCTGGCAGCTAGCAGAGCTACCAGACTACTCTCACTCACTGTGCTCTGAGAGGAGAGAGGGATGGGGGAGAGAGAGGAGGGAGGGAGGGAGGGAGGGAGGGAGGGAGGGAGGGAGGGAGGGAGGGAGGGAGGGAGGGAGGGAGGGAGGGAGGGAGGGAGGGAGGGAGGGAGGGAGGGAGGGAGGGAGGGAGAAAAGCACTACGTTTATGTGAACTGAAACACCTGAGAGCTCTTATTTACTGCTCTGAGAGGAGTGTACAGAATGGTATTCCCATTCACCACTAGGTGGTGCTGTGAGAGTACATGTCTCTCTCCAGTAGACAGTCAGGTACATGTCTACCTGCAGTATTCCTCAGTATGGTCAGGTGTATCCAGGTGTATCTATCCTACCTGCCTATTCCTCCCCTGGTGCTGTCTAGTTGGTACTGTAAGGTGAGTATGGTCAGGTGGTCAGGCCTTTCGTTCCAGTTCTCTGCTGCCTGTGACTGGAATGAATTGCAAAAATCGCTGAAGTTGGAGACTTTTATCTCCCTCACCAACTTCAAACATCTGCTATCTGAGCAGCTAACCGATCGCTGCAGCTGTACATAGTCTATCGGTAAATAGCCCACCCATTTTTACCTACCTCATCCCCATACTGTTTTTATTTATTTACTTTTCTGCTCTTTTGCACACCAATATCTCTACCTGTACATGACCATCTGATCATTTATCACTCCAGTGTTAATCTGCAAAATTGTAATTATTCACCTACTTCCTCATGCCTTTTGCACACAATGTATATAGACATTGCAGTTGCAAATGAGAACTTGTTCTCAACTAGCTTACCTGGTTAAATAAAGGTGTTCTCAACTAGCCTACCTGGTTGAATAAAGGTGTTCTCAACTAGCCTACCTGGTTGAATAAAGGTGTTCTCAACTAGCCTACCTGGTTAAATAAAGGTGTTCTCAACTAGCCTACCTGGTTGAATAAAGGTGTTCTCAACTAGCCTACCTGGTTGAATAAAGGTGTTCTCAACTAGCCTACCTGGTTAAATAAAGGTGTTCTCAACTAGCCTACCTGGTTAAATAAAGGTGTTCTCAACTAGCCTACCTGGTTAAATAAAGGTGTTCTCAACTAGCCTACCTGGTTAAATAAAGGTGTTCTCAACTAGCCTACCTGGTTAAATAAAGGTGTTCTCAACTAGCCTACCTGGTTAAATAAAGGTGTTCTCAACTAGCCTACCTGGTTAAATAAAGGTGTTCTCAACTAGCCTACCTGGTTGAATAAAGGTGAAAAAAAAAAAAAAAAAAAAGGTATGGTCAGGTATATCCGGGTGTATCTATCCTACCTGCAGTATTCCTCCCATGGTGCTGTCTGGGTGGTACTGTAAGGTGAGTATGGTCAGGTATGGTCAGGTGTATCTATCCTACCTGCAGTATTCCTCCCCTGGTGCTGTCTGGGTGGTACTGTAAGGTGAGTATGGTCAGGTATGGTCAGGTATATCCGGGTGTATCTATCCTACCTGCAGTATTCCTCCCATGGTGCTGTCTGGGTGGTACTGTAAGGTGAGTATGGTCAGGTGTGGTCAGGTGTACCCAGGTGTATCTATCCTACCTGCAGTATTCCTCCCCCGGTGCTGTCTGGGTGGTGATGGAGGAAGAAGGTGGGGAGACCAAGAGCTTTACACAACCAGTCCATCACGTTCATCTCCAGCTCTGTACACGCCGGGCTGGAGGCCTGGACCCAACACACAACAACATCATGTTATTCTATCATCAATAGTCATTACAATTATAATATCACACTACTATAGGATTTCCTGCAGTGGTTTTCTGTAGCAGATGATTGTATCCAAAGTAACTTAATAGATTTAAAAACTCACAAACTTAATGTCACAGTTAATGTTTTTCCAGGAAATATATATTTTTTAAACAAACATGATATTCGAGTCTTTAAACCAAAACTTTAGTTGGACAATTAGGTGAGTTAATTTAGTGTAGTTCCACACAAAGTGTAAATCAAGTTTGATGTGGTAAGATAGTTACCCAGGTGAATCCGATGTTGTTGATGGCGTCAGCCAACATGTCTCCTAACATGGAGGGCCAGGAGGTCAGGGCTGGATAGTACGCATGCATGTAGGGGCTCTGCCAGTGGACCACCTGACCAACACACACACACACACACACACTCCATCATTAGTGCCAGAAATATACTTTGGGGGACAGAATATCCAGAATATCCAATCGATGTTTGATCCACAATGGTCCTGGTAACGTCTCATAGTCACTCGGCAAGAAAATAACTGTCAACTGTGTTTATTTTCAGCAAACGTAACATGTGTACATATTTGTATGAACATAACAAGATTCAACAACTGAGACATAATCTGAACAAGTTACACAGACATGTGACTAACAGAAATGGAATAATGTGTTCCTGAACAAAGGGGGGGTCAAAATTAACAGTCTGTATCTGATGTGGCCACCAGCTGCATTAAGTACTGCAGTGCATCTCCTCCTCATGGACTGCACCAGATTTGCCAGTTCCTGTTGTGAGATGTTACCCCACTCTTCCACCAAGGCACCTTCAAGTTACCAGACATTTCTGGGGGAATGGCCCTAGCCCTCACCCTCCGATCCAATAGGTCCCAGACGTGCTCAATGGGATTGAGATCCGGGCTCTTCGCTGGCCATGGCAGAACACTGACATTCCTGTCGTGCAGGAAATCACGCACGGGAACGAGCAGTATGGCTGGTGGCATTGTCATGCTGGAGGGTCATGTCAGGATGAGACTGCAGGAAGGGTACCACATGAGGGAGGAGGATGTCTTCACTGTAACGCACAGCATTGAGATTGCCTGTAATGACAACAAACTCAGTCCGATGATGCTGTGACACACCGCCCCAGACCATGACGGACCCTCCACCTCCAAAGTCGACGTTGTTGCCGGTGATGTCTGGTCAGCCACTCTCAGCCTATTACGGACAGTCTGATGGTGGGATTGTGCGTTCCTGGTTTAACACTCAGGCAGTTGTTGTTGCCATCCTGTACCTGTCCTGCAGGTGTGATGTTCGGATGTACCGATCCTGTGCAGGTGTTGTTACACGTGGTCTGCCACTGCGAGCACGATCAGCTGTCCGTCCTGTCTCCCTGTAGCGCTGTCTTAAGGCCTCACGGTATGGAAACGTTCACACAGATGAGCAAGGACCCTGGGCATTTTTCTTTTGGTGTTTTTCAGAGTCAGTAGAAAGGCCTCTTTAGTGTCCTACGTTTTCATAACTGTGACCTTAATTGCCTACGGTCTGTAAGCTGTTAGTGTCTTAACGACCATTCAGCAGGTACATGTTCATTAATTGTTTATGGTTAATTGAACAAACATAGGAAACAGTGTTTTAAACCCTCTGTGAAGTTATTTAGATTTTTACGAATTCTCTTTGAAAGACAGGGTCCTGAAAAAGGGACGTTTCTTTTTTTTTTGCTGAGTATATAATGTGTGAACATGACGTACCCCAGGCATGATGACCTTCTCTATGTCCCTGAAAGATACAGTCCCAGTCCTCCGGGTCAGTGGGGCGCTGTCTGGCAGCAGCTCTCTCATATAGCCAGGCTTCACCTCTGGGCCTGGGGTCACCTTCCTCTCTCTGATGGTGGTCAGGTACCTAGTGATGTAATCCACCATCTCCTTACCTGGACGACGGACAACACCAACAGTCAGATTACACAATATTAGTTAGGCATATTATATTATATAGGATATCAATCACGAACAATGTTCAACCACTCTTTGAGATCTATAGAAATAGATGTAAAAGGATTCAAATCACTGTGTTTTGGTCTTCTTCAGGGTATAACAAAACAACAGATTACACAATATGAGATAGCATATTGTACTGAGCAAATATATAAACACAACATGCAAAAAATGTCAATGATTTTACAGTTGAGTTACAGTTCATATGAGGAAATCAGTTCATTTAAATAAATTCATTAGGCCCCTAATCTATGGATTTCACAATGACAGGGGCGCAGCCATGGGTGGACCAGCGAGACGTCGGCCCACCCATTTGGGGAGCCAGGTCCATCTACTGGGAAACCAGGCCCAGCCAATCAGAATATTTTTTTCCCCCACAAAAGAGCTTTAATTAACAGTTTCATCAGCTGTCTGGGTGGCTGGTCTCAGACGATCCTGCAGGTGAAGAAGCCGGATGTGGAGGTCCTAGGCTGGCGTGGTTAACGAGGCCGATTGGACGTACTGCCAAATTCTCTAAAACATTCGTTGGAGGCGGCTTATGGTAGAGAAATTAACATTCAATTCTCTGGCAACCGCTCTGGTGTACATTCCTGTAGTCTGCATGCCATTTGGCACGCTCCCTCAAAACCTGACACACTCGTGGCAATTAGCGTTGTACAGATGACAAGAAAGCATATTGTAGAGTGGCCTTTTTTATATTGGGTCCCCATCTACCTACCTACAATACAACCATCAATCTAACCTACAACACCAACCATCAATTCTACCTACACAACACCAACCATCTACCTGCCTACATAACTACCTAAAATAACTACCTAAAAATAAATACCTACAAGATTACACCTACAATACCTACCAAAAATACCGTACCGGTACCTGACAATACTACCTACAATAACTACGTAAATACCTACCTAAATAACTACCTACAATAACTACCTAAATACTTACAATACCTACCTACAATAACTACCATAAAATAACCTACCTAAAATACCTACCTACAATAACTACGTAAAATAACTACCTACAATAACTACCTACAATAACTACCTACAATAACTACCTAAAATACTTACAATAACTACCTACAATAACTACCTACAATAACTACCTAAAATAACTACCTAAAATAACTACCTACAATAACTACCTACAATAACTACCTAAAATAACTACCTACAATAACTAATAACAATAACTACCTACAATAACTACCTAAAATAACTACCTAAAATACTTACAATAACTACCTACAATCTAAATACATGGTTTTAGCTTTACTCAGCACTATATAGAGAAGAAGCCCAGCTTACCTCTACGATTGTATTCCTCTGCCTGCATCCTTGTAACAATAGAGTTGTCAGCTGAGAGGTGTACAGTAGTGTGTTAGATCAGTGTTTCTCTCTGCTGGTGTTGTTTAGTTAAGAGACGGAGGTACAGACATATATATATATATACAGGGCCACCGATGGAGACCGCCCTAAAGGTACTGACGTAGACTGACATAGAAACTAATGCTCGTCTCTCTACCTTCCCACCTACAGTTAAATAAACATCAAGGGCTGCATCTCATTTCACATTAGATGTCCTCTCTCCGCGTGCCCTGGTGCAGTGCACTCCCACTCTCCCCTTCATGGGTCCATCTGTCTGGGATGAATAGGTAAATGTGACGGTCACGCACACACACAGACACACTCACAGACACAGACACACTCACGCACGCACACACAGACACACACACAGACACACTCACACACACACACACAGACACACACACAGACACACTCACGCACGCACACACACACACACACACACTCACGCAGCGACCGCACACACACAGACACAGACACACTCACACACACACAGACACACTCACACGCACGCACACACACGACACAGACACACTCACGCCACACACACACAACCACCCGCACACACACCACACACTACACACACACAGTCACACACAGGACACACACACACACAGACACACCCAGACACACTCACACACACACACTCACAGACACAGACACACTCACACACACACACGCACGCACAGACACACACGCACGCACACACACACACACACTCACACTCACACACACACAGAGACACACACACACTCTCACACACACACACGCACAGACTCACACACACACACACTCACACACAGACACAGACACACACACACTCACACACACAGACAAAGCAGTGTTGAAAGTAAATTAAACTTTGGTTCCCTCCTCCTTTTCCCTCTGTGAACTGAATAAACTAACATGACACACTGATGTTGTTTGAAGAGAATAATGTTAACGAGGTAAAGAAACCTGGTGTGACATGATTTAACAGAACAGAACGCTACTTCATGGAATCACTGACAAATGCTTCCAATCACATATCACAGCGCAGGTGGCTTTTGTTTTCCAGTATCTCTGACTGATGTAGGCATAGAGATGCATCCCAAAGGGCCCCCTGCACCCTATATAGCCCTATAGGCCCTGGTCAAAAGTAGTCGTGCCCTGTAAAGGAGATAGGGCACCATCTGGAACACAGCCAGGTCTAGGATGTCTTACTCAGTGAACCTACAGTATATATGTATATATACTGTATAACTCATATACAGGATGTTATCATATACAGGATGTTATCATATACAGGATGTTATCATATACAGGATGTTATCATATACAGGATGTTATCACATACAGGATGTTATCATATACAGGATGTTATCACATACAGGATGTTATCACATACAGGATGTTATCATATGCAGGATGTTATCATATGCAGGATGTTATCATATGCAGGATGTTATCATATGCAGGATGTTATCATATACAGGATGTTATCACATACAGGATGTTATCATATACAGGATGTTATCATATACAGGATGTTATCATATGCAGGATGTTATCATATGCAGGATGTTATCATATACAGGATGTTATCATATGCAGGATGTTATCATATGCAGGATGTTATCATATGCAGGATGTTATCATATACAGGATGTTATCACATACAGGATGTTATCACATACAGGATGTTATCATATGCAGGATGTTATCACATACAGGATGTTATCATATGCAGGATGTTATCACATACAGGATGTTATCATATACAGGATGTTATCATATACAGGATGTTATCACATACAGGATGTTATCACATACAGGATGTTATCATATACAGGATGTTATCATATACAGGATGTTATCATATGCAGGATGTTATCATATGCAGGATGTTATCACATACAGGATGTTATCACATACAGGATGTTATCATATACAGGATGTTATCAATACAGGATGTTATCATATACAGGATGTTATCATATGCAGGATGTTATCATATACAGGATGTTATCACATACAGGATGTTATCATATACAGGATGTTATCATATGCAGGATGTTATCACATACAGATGTTATCATATGCAGGATGTTATCACATACAGGATGTTATCATATACAGGATGTTATCATACAGGATGTTATCACATACAGGATGTTATCACATACAGGATGTTATCATATCAGGCATACAGGATGTTATCATATACAGGATGTTATCATATGCAGGATGTTATCATAAATCATATGCAGGATGTTATCACATACAGGATGTTATCATATACAGGATGTTATCACATACAGGATGTTATCATATACAGGATGTTATCACATACAGGATGTTATCATATACAGGATTTTTACCATATGCAGGATGTTATCATATACAGGATGTTATCACATACAGGATGTTATCATATACAGGATGTTATCACATACAGGATGTTATCATATACAGGATGTTATCACATACAGGATGTTATCACATACAGGATGTTATCATATACAGGATGTTATCATATACAGGATGTTATCATATACAGGATGTTATCATATACAGGATGTTATCACATACAGGATGTTATCACATACAGGATGTTATCACATACAGGATGTTATCATATACAGGATGTTATCACATACAGGATGTTATCATATACAGGATGTTATCACATACAGGATGTTATCACATACAGGATGTTATCATATGCAGGATGTATCATATGCAGGATGTTATCATATACAGGATGTTATCATATGCAGGATGTTATCATATGCAGGATGTTATCATATACAGGATGTTATCATATGCAGGATGTTATCATATACAGGATGTTATCATATGCAGGATGTTATCATATACAGGATGTTATCATATACAGGATGTTATCATATGCAGGATGTTATCATATACAGGATGTTATCATATGCAGGATGTTATCATATACAGGATGTTATCATATGCAGGATGTTATCATATACAGGATGTTATCATATGCAGGATGTTATCATATACAGGAGTTTATCATATGCAGATGTCCTGTAGTATCAAAACTATTTGTCACATGTGCCGAATACAACAGGTGTAGTAGACCTTACTGTGAAATGCTTACTTACAATGCCTTAACCCACAATGCAGTTCAAGAAATAGAGTTAAGAAATATTTACTAAATAACTAAAGTAAATTTTTTAATAAATAGTAACAATAAAATTAATAACAATAACGAGGCTGTTACAGGGGGTACCGGTACCCAGTCCATGTGTGGGGGTACAGGTTAGTCGAGGTAATTTGTACATGTAGGTAGGGGTAAAGTGACAATGCATAGATATAAAACATAACAGCGAGTAGCAGCAGTGTAAAAACAAAGTCCGGGTGGCCATATGATTAATTGTCCAACAGTCTTATCGCTTGGGGTTAGAAGCTGTTAAGGAGCCTTTTGGACCTAGACTTGGCGCTCCGGTACCACTTGCCGTGCGGTAGCC
>NW_022265980.1:139528-206941 GCF_002021735.2 Oncorhynchus kisutch | reverse complement strand
AGAGAGAGAGAGAGAGAGAGATAAAGAGGAAGAGGGAGAGAGAGAGAGGAAGAGGGAGAGAGAGAGAGATACAGTGATTGTACAAAACATAAGGAACACCAGCTCTTACCATGACATAGACCTGACCAGCTGAGTCCTGGTGAAAATTATGATCCCTTATTGATCACATTTCAATAAGTGTAGATGAAGGGGAGGAGACGGGTTAATGAAGGATTTTTAAGCCTTGAGACAATTGAGACATGGATTGCGTATGTATTCCATTCAGAGCGTAAATTGGCAAGACAAAATATTTATGTGCCATGGAAAGGTGAATGGTAGTAGGTGACAGGTGCATCGGTTTGTGTCAAGAACTACAACGCTGCTGGGTTTTCCACTCTGTGTATCAACAATGGTCCACCACCCAAAGGACACCCAGCCAACTTGACACAGCTGTGGGAAGCATTGGAGTCAACATAGGCTGGTGTGGAACACTTTTGGTACCTTGTAGAGTCCATGTCCTGATGAATAGAGGCTGTTCTGAGAGCAAAAGGGTGTGCAACTCAATGTCAATATTAGGAAGGCGTTCCTGAAGTTTTGTATGCTCAATGTGTGTGTATATATATACATACACTACCGTTCAAAAGTTGCAAGTATATATATATATATATATATATATATATATATATCATGGGGAGAACAAGTATATGATACACTGCCGATTTTGCAGGTTTTCCTACTTACAAAGCACGTAGAGGTCTGTAAAAATCCAGAAAATCGCATTCAGAAAATCACATGATTTTCGTATGATTTTTAAGTAATTTGCATTTTATTCGTTTGCATTTTATTACATGACATAAGTATGACATAGGTTTTGATACATCAGAAAAGCAGAACTTAATATTTGGTACAGAACCTTTGTCTAAAATTACAGAGATTGTACGTTTCCTGTAGTTCTTGACCAGGTTTGCACACACTGCAGCAGGGATTTTGGCCCACTCCTCCATACAGACCTTCTCAAGATTCTTCAAGTTTCGGGGCTGTCGCTGTGCAATACGGACTTTCAGCTCCCTCCAAAGATTTTCTATTGGGTTCAGGTCTGGAGACTGGCTAGGCCACTCCAGGACCTTGAGATGCTTCTTACGGAGCCACTCCTTAGTTGCCCTGGCTGTGTGTTTTGGGTCGCTGTCATGCTGGAAGACCCAGCCACGACCCATCTTCAATGCTCTTACTGAGGAAAGGAGGTTGTTGGCCAAGATCTCGTGATACATGGCCCCATCCATCCTCCCCTCAATACGGTGCAGTCATCCTGTCCCCTTTGCAGAAAAGCATCCCCAAAGAATGATGTTTCCACCTCCATGCTTCACGGTTGGGATGGTGTTCTTGGGGTTGTACTCATCCTAATTCTTCCTCCAAACATGGCGAGTGGAGTTTAGACCAAAAAGCTCTATTTTTGTCTCATCAGACCACATGACCTTCTCCCATTCCTCCTCTGGATCATCCAGATGGTCATTGGCAAACTTCAGACGGGCCTGGACATGCGCTGGCTTGAGCAGGGGGACCTTGTGTGCACTGCAGGATTTTAATCCATGACGGCATAGTGTGTTACTAATGGTTTTCTTTGAGAATGTGGTCCCAGCTCTCTTCAGGTCATTGACCAGGTCCTGCCGTGTAGTTCTGGGCTGATCCCTCACCTTCCTTATGATCATTGATGCCCCACGAGGTGAGATCTTCCATGGAGCCCCAGCCCCAGACCGAGGGTGATTGACCGTCATCTTGAACTTCTTCCATTTTCTAATAATTGCGCCAACAGTTGTTGCCTTCTCACCAAGTTGCTTGCCTATTGTCCTGTAGCGCATCCCAGCCTTGTGCAGGTCTACAATTGTATCCCTGATGTCCTTACACAGCGGAATTCTTACTGGTTGGTAGGTGATCAAATACTTATGTCATGCAATAAAATGCAAATTAATTACTTAAAAATCATACAATGGGATTTTCTGGATTTTTGTTTTAGATTCCGTCTCTCACAGTTGAAGTGTACCTATGATAAACATTACAGACCTCTTCATGCTTTGTAAGTAGGAAAACCTGCAAAATGGGCAGTGTATCAAATACTTGTTCTCCCCACCGTATATATAGAGAGAGACCAAATCATTTGAAACCATGTGAGACATATGTTTCCTTATCATTTCCATATTCAATAAAACACTGATTAGCTAGAGACTGAAACGCTCTGGGAGAGAGCTGAGGAATGTATGCACGCCGGTGTGTGTGTGTGTGTGTGTGTGTGTGTGTGTGTGTGTGTGTGTGTGTGTGTGTGTGTGTGTGTGTGTGTGTGTGTGTGTGTGTGTGTGTGTGTGTGTGTGTGTGTGTGTGTCTGTGTGTGTGTCTGTGTGTGTGTGGTATGCTTAATGACACACTGGTCTGGTTTTCTGACAGAGTGTATTACATGGGACCTCTGTAATGGGGAAATAGGAGCTGGCTGGTGGTGTAACTGGGGTTATACTGTAGCCGCAAGGGACCCACACACACACACACAAAGTCATCTGTACTGTAGGAACCCTGGGGTTGTTGGCCTTCGGGGTTAGAGGGGATTACAATTGACGTCGCGTCTCAGAGAGCTCTTTGAATCTTTTAAACCTATCTGTCCCAAAATGGCACCATATTCCCTATAGAGTGCCCTACTTTAGCTCAGAGCCCAATTCCCAATATAGTGCACTGCTTTAGACCAGAGCCCTATTCCCTATAGAGTGCACTACTTTAGACCAGAGCCCTATTCCCTATATAGTGCCCTACTTTAGACCTAGAACCCTATTCCCTATTAAAGTGCACTACTTTAGACCAGAGCCCTATTCCCTATATAGTGCCCTACTTTAGACCTAGAACCCTATTCCCTATTAAAGTGCACTACTTTAGACCAGAGCCCTATTCCCTATATAGTGCCCTACTTTAGACCTAGAACCCTATTCCCTATTAAAGTGCACTACTTTAGACCAGAGCCCTATTCCCTATATAGTGCCCTACTTTAGACCTAGAACCCTATTCCCAATATAGTGCACTACTTTAGACCAGAGCCCTATTCCCAATATAGTGCACTACTTTAGACCAGAGCCCTATTCCCTATAGAGTGCACAATGGGCCCTGGTTAATAGGGTATCGGTTGCCATTTGGGACAAATGTCTTCCTACTATCTTAGAGTTGTTGTTGTTGTTTCTAAGTGGAGAGCATGTTGTGTTTGATTATGTTGATAAGCCACACGGATGCTCTATCATGTAGTTTTAATTGATGTGGGTGTGTGTGTGTGTGTGTGTGTGTGTGTGTGTGTGTGTGTGTGTGTGTGTGTGTGTGTGTGTGTGTGTGTGTGTGTGTGTGTGTGTGTGTGTGTACGTGTGTGTGTGTGTGTGTGTGTGTGTGTGTGTGTGTGTGTGTGTGTGTGTGTGTGTGTGTGTGTGTGTACGTGTGTGTGTGTGTGTGTGTGTGTGTGTGTGTGTGTGTGTGTGTGTGTGTGTGTGTGTGTGTGTGTGTGTGTGCGTGTGTGCATGTGTGTGCGCGCGTGCGTGCGCGTGTGTGTGTGTGTGCGTGTGTGTGCGCGCACGCGTCTGTTCCCTCATGTGGTTTTCATTTTCCACAGTGGAATATATTACCGGCTCCCATCTTCCTGTCTTCCTCTGATCAACACTTCAGAATGGACCAGACTTCAAGAGGAAAGGTTTCAAGGTTTCAGTAAAGAACAGGTTGTTGAGCAGTTCCTGTGTTTGTGCTTATCTCTCTCATTATCTCTGTGTGAGTCACATATGGCAGCCTTTTCCCTTCATAGTACACCTACCCCATATAGGGTTCCGGCACAAAAGTAGTTCACCACATAATTAATAGGGTGCGATTTGGGACGAATCCTCTCTCTCTCTTTCTTCATTTCAGCTTTTTAAATTGCACATAAATCTCTTAATGAACCCTGACTGGATACTCTTTCCAAACGTACTATACTTCATCAAACTATTCAGTACACACTCTAGTTAACCTAGTTACATCTGACAGTACACACTAGTTAACCCACCTCTCATTACATCTGACAGAATATAACCTAGTTAACCCACCTCTCATTACATCTGACAGAATATAACCTAGTTAACCCACCTCTCATTACATCTAACAGAATATAACCTAGTTGACCCACCTCTCATTACATCTGACAGTGACAACCTAGTTGACCCACCTCTCATTACATCTGACAGAATATAACCTAGTTAACCCACCTCTCATTACATCTGACAGAATATAACCTAGTTAACCCACCTCTCATTACATCTAACAGAATATAACCTAGTTGACCCACCTCTCATTACATCTGACAGTGACAACCTAGTTGACCCACCTCTCATTACATCTGACAGAATATGACCTAGTTAACCCACCTCTCATTACATCTGACAGTGGCAACCTAGTTAACCCACCTCTCATTACATCTGACAGAATATAACCTAGTTGACCCACCTCTCATTACATCTAACAGAATATAACCTAGTTAACCCACCTCTCATTACATCTGACAGAATATAACCTAGTTGACCCACCTCTCATTACATCTAACAGAATATAACCTAGTTAACCCACCTCTCATTACATCTGACAGAATATAACCTAGTTGACCCACCTCTAATGTGATGTTTACAGTCATTTCATTTGACAGTACACACTAGGTAACCAACACTAACGATATACTGCTTCTCTCGTTGAATAGAAAACAAGTTGAGAGAGCTGGTCGCTTGACTAAGTTACTCATCTAAAAATATGTTTCTGACGTGCTAATTGAGAGACACTTTTCAAAACTGCACCTTGTGAATTCTGTTATTCTAACTGTCAACAGGAAGTTGAGACCCCGACTGAGTTCCTACTACATACCTGGTTTAGGTAATGCCCATGTTTTATGTATCCATGTATCTGACTTCTGGATCTTCACCTACATGTTCACGGTGTGTGTGTGTGTGTGTGTGTGTGTGTGTGTGTGTGTGTGTGTGTGTGTGTGTGTGTGTGTGTGTGTGTGTGTGGACTCAGATGTAGCACAAAAGGACCTCTGACAGGTATTGTTTTGTATTGACTAATACCAGACTACTGAACCTCTTTACTGCCACAAAACAGGCCCAGTAACACACACACAGACAGACACACAGACACACACACACACACACACACACAAATACAAAGGCCTGGCCTTGGATTGTAGTGCCACTGGACCTTAGCAGGACCAAGACACTGTGGTAATTCATAGTGATTGTGTGGTGGTGTGATCTGTAGCCTGGAAGAGAGGAAGACTGCTCCTGTGTGTTCTCCTTCTTCCCCTGGGGCATTTACGGATCTGGCAATTAGTATTACAAGGGTGTGTGTGTGTGTGTGTGTGTGTGTGTGTGTGTGTGTGTGTGTGTGTGTGTGTGTGTGTGTGTGTGTGTGTGTGTGTGTGTGTGTGTGTGTGTGTGTGTGTGTGTGTGTGTGTGTGCTCATGCTGTGTGTGTGTGAGAGAGTTTCTCTGTTCTCGTCTGTTCTTCTCTTCGGGTTACGATGATTGTCCCACTTTAGTTATGCAGATGCATTTTATATTCTACAATGATGTAACTCAGGGAAACACATGAGAACAAACAGTTACTGTGTGTGTGTGTGTGTGTGTGTGTGTGTGTGTGTGTGTGTGTGTGTGTGTGTGTGTGTGTGTGTGTGTGTGTGTGTGTGTGTGTGTGTGTGTGTGTGTGTGTAAGATGATAGCACACATAAACAAACCATGGGTGGCGTGATTACAACTCAACGGGGTCATCGGTGGCTTTCGTCTTGTGAGTGTGTCTCCCTCTCTCTCGTTCCCCCTCTCCCTCTCTCTCGTTCCCCCTCTCCCTCTCTCTCGTTCCCCCTCTCCCTCTCTCGTGTGATGTCTCTTCCTTTCTCTCACTCTCTCCCTTTCCCCCTCTCCCTCTCTCGGGATGTCTCTCTCTCCCTCTCTCTCACTCTCTCCCTTTCCCCTCTTCCTCTCTCGGGATGTCTCTCTCTCCCTCTCTCTCTCTCACTCTCTCCCTTTCCCCCTCTCCCTCTCTCGGGATGTCTCTCTCTCTCCCTCTCTCTCTCTCACTCTCTCTCGTTCCCCCTCTTCCTCTCTCGTGTGATGTCTCTCCCTCTCTCTCACTCTCTCTCGTTCCACCTCTTCCTCTCTCGTGTGATGTCTCTCCCTCTCTCTCACTCACCCTTTCCACCTCTCCCTCTCTCTTGCGATCTCTCTCTCTCCCTCACCTACTCCCCCCTCTCTCTCTCTCTCTCTCTCTCTCTCTCTCCCTACATCACGTGTTTCTATGTTAATGTAGAGCATAGGTCTTGCAGTATTTATGCTGACAACTTTGCAGTGAATGGATTATTTTCAAGTGCCCCACTAGATTCCCTATATACAGCAGGCAGCCCTATGGTTCATGGTCAGAAGTAGTGCACTATGTAGGGAATAGGGGGCCATTTGTGACAAAGCCAATGTCTCTCCTTGTCTTCCAGCTGTAATCAGTAAATGAACAGGATCACAGAACACATGTTCATTTGAATAAAGACGTGCTTCTGATCTGCCGTTGGGAATCTGATAGCGTAGAAAACAAAACAAAGTCATTGTTTTCCTCTCATTTGATCTTCTATAAACACTTTCCCATTAAACAGTCCCCTTGTCTGTCTACCAAATGGTACCCTGTTCCCTATGTAGTGTAGTGCTTCTGACCAGGGCCCATAGGGAGGGACAATAGTATTTACCTGAAGAGTTCCCTATATAGTGTAGTGCTTCTGACCAGGGCCCATAGGGAGGGACCGTAGTATTTACCTGAAGAGTTCCCTATATAGTGTAGTGCTTCTGACCAGGGCCCATAGGGAGGGACAATAGTATTTACCTGAAGAGTTCCCTATATAGTGTAGTGATTCTGACCAGGGCCCATAGGGAGGGACCGTAGTATTTACCTGAAGAGTTCCCTATATAGTGTAGTGCTTCTGACCAGGGCCCATAGGGAGGGACAATAGTATTTACCTGAAGAGTTCCCTATATAGTGTAGTGCTTCTGACCAGGGCCCATAGGGAGGGACCGTAGTATTTACCTGAAGAGTTCCCTATATAGTGTAGTGCTTCTGACCAGGGCCCATAGGGAGGGACAATAGTATTTACCTGAAGAGTTCCCTATATAGTGTAGTGCTTCTGACCAGGGCCCATAGGGAGGAACCATAGTATTTACCTGAAGAGTTCCCTATATAGTGTAGAGCTTCTGACCAGGGCCCATAGGGAGGGACAATAGTATTTACCTGAAGAGTTCCCTATATAGTGTAGTGCTTCTGACCAGGGCCCATAGGGAGGGACAATAGTATTTACCTGAAGAGTTCCCTATATAGTGTAGTGCTTCTGACCAGGGCCCATAGGGAGGGACAATAGTATTTACCTGAAGAGTTCCCTATATAGTGTAGAGCTTCTGACCAGGGCCCATAGGGAGGGACAATAGTATTTACCTGAAGAGTTCCCTATATAGTGTAGTGCTTCTGACCAGGGCCCATAGGGAGGGACAATAGTATTTACCTGAAGAGTTCCCTATATAGTGTAGTGCTTCTGACCAGGGCCCATAGGGAGGGACAATAGTATTTACCTGAAGAGTTCCCTATATAGTGTAGTGCTTCTGACCAGGGCCCATAGGGAGGGACAATAGTATTTACCTGAAGAGTTCCCTATATAGTGTAGAGCTTCTGACCAGGGCCCATAGGGAGGGACAATAGTATTTACCTGAAGAGTTCCCTATATAGTGTAGAGCTTCTGACCAGGGCCCATAGGGAGGGACAATAGTATTTACCTGAAGAGTTCCCTATATAGTGTAGTGCTTCTGACCAGGGCCCATAGGGAGGGACAATAGTATTTACCTGAAGAGTTCCCTATATAGTGTAGTGCTTCTGACCAGGGCCCATAGGGAGGGACAATAGTATTTACCTGAAGAGTTCCCTATATAGTGTAGTGCTTCTGACCAGGGCCCATAGGGAGGGACAATAGTATTTACCTGAAGAGTTCCCTATATAGTGTAGAGCTTCTGACCAGGGCCCATAGGGAGGGACAATAGTATTTACCTGAAGAGTTCCCTATATAGTGTAGTGCTTCTGACCAGGGCCCATAGGGAGGGACAATAGTATTTACCTGAAGAGTTCCCTATATAGTGTAGTGCTTCTGACCAGGGCCCATAGGGAGGGACAATAGTATTTACCTGAAGAGTTCTCTGGATGAAATGTATACATGTTATGTACCTGTCAATCAAATGGATAAGGATGGGGGGATGGGTGGTGGGGGGTGGGGGGTCTCTGTGATGTTGAGGAAAGGGGATTCTCAGTTTTCTGTCTGGAATCCCAGTTGGGTTGAGTACGAGCATGTGTCTATGTGTCTGAGTGTCAGTTTGTCTGTGTGTCTATGTGTCTGAGTGTCAGTTTGTCTGTGTGTCTATGTGTCTGAGTGTCAGTTTGTCTGTGTGTCTATGTGTCTGAGTGTCAGTTTGTCTATGTGTCTGAGTGTCAGTTTGTCTGTGTGTCTGTGTGTCCGTGTGTCCATGTATCCGTGAGCTCATGTTTCAGTGTGTTTGTTAAAAGTGGGTCCTTGGGGTCATGGATGTCTCTGTGGATACAGATGAACACTGTAAGACTCAAACCTGTGTGTGTGTGGAGGTCTCTGTTCCCTGTTGTCTGTCTCCCCAGGCAGAAGACCCCTGTCTAGCCTGCCATTTCTCAGCCTGACAGCCAAGAGCCAGACATCGGAACGAAGGAGGGAGGATGGGAGGGGGGAGGAGGAGGAGGAGGAGGAGGAGGAGGAGAGAGTGTAAGGAGGGAGTAGGGGGGGAAACGGGAAGGGAGGATAGGAAGGACGGATACGAGGTAGGTTGGAGAGAAGGGTGGAAGAGTAGAGAGAAGGAGAGGGAGAGAGAGGGGAGGGAGATGGAGGGATGGGGGTCCATCAATCTCTCACATTGCCTTCTATCATCATCTCTCTCTCTCTTTTCTCTCTCTAGCTCTCTCTCTCTTTCTATCTTTGTTCACTCTCTTTTCCTGTGTCTCTCCCTCTCTCTGTTATCTCTCTCATTCCCCTCTCTGTTCTCTCTCTCTCCCTTTCTCCTCTGTACATCTCTCTCTCGATCTCCCTGTTCACTCTCTCCTTCCCCTGTCTCTCTCTCCCCCCTCTCTCTCTCTCTCCCCTCTTTCTCTCTCTCGCTCACGTTCTCTCTCGCGCGCTCTCTCTCTCTCTCTAACTCTCTCTCTCTCTCTCTCTCTCTCTCTCTCTCTCTCTTCTCACTCTGACCTTGGGGCCCAGGTGCGATCTCTCTCAGCAAGGGGTGACACATAAAATCTTCCCTTTGTGTTTCACTTAACATTTCCCCACCTGGAGCTATGGGGGGAACCAATGTAGGGGAGAGGGGAACCAAAGACAAGGCCCCAGAGAAGGTCATGTCTCAAGGGGAGAGGGAATATCTTGGATGTTACACTGGCCTACATCAGCCCTCTCTGCCCTAACCGTCACCTTCTGTCTCTTTTGACAGATTGGCTGAAAATAAATGCCAGGTTTCAGGGCCACCATTCCTACGTCCCAAATCACACACTATTCCCTATTTAATGCGCTACTTTTCACCAGGGTCCATAGGATGCACTATATAGTGAATAGGGTATCATTTGGGACACTGACCTTGCCTTTTATATTCTCCTTTTATATTCTTCTATTTTTTAATGTGGCCTCTTTCCTCCTGTGGCCTGCAGATGACAGACTGACACTGGTATTCTGATGGAACACTGTGGCCTCTTTCCTCCTGTGGCCTGCAGATGACAGACTGACACTGGTATTCTGATGGAACACTGTGGCCTCTCTCCTCCTGCGGCCTGCAGATGACAGACTGACACTGGTATTCTGATGGAACACTGTGGCCTCTTTCCTCCTGTGGCCTGCAGATGACAGACTGACACTGGTATTCTGATGGAACACTATGGCCTCCCTCCTCCTGTAGCCCTGTAGATGACAGACTGACACTGGTATTCTGATGGAACAGTATGGCCTCCCTCCTCCTGCGGCCATGTAGATGACAGGCTGACTGGTATTCTGATGGAACACTATGGCCTCCCTCCTCCTGCGGCCATGTAGATGACAGGCTGACTGGTATTCTGATGGAACACTATGGCCTCCCTCCTCCTGCGGCCCTGTAGATGACAGACTGACACTGGTATTCTGATGGAACACTATGGCCTCCCTCCTCCTGTAGCCCTGTAGATGACAGACTGACACTGGTATTCTGATGGAACACTATGGCCTCCCTCCTCCTGCGGCCATGTAGATGACAGGCTGACTGGTATTCTGATGGAACACTATGGCCTCCCTCCTCCTGCGGCCATGTAGATGACAGGCTGACTGGTATTCTGATGGAACACTATGGCCTCCCTCCTCCTGCAGCCCTGTAGATGACAGGCTGACTGGTATTCTGATGGAACACTATGGCCTCCCTCCTCCTGCGGCCCTGTAGATGACAGACTGACTGGTATTCTGATGGAACACTATGGCCTCCCTCCTCCTGCGGCAATGTAGATGACAGACTGACTGGTATTCTGATGGAACACTATGGCCTCCCTCCTCCTGCGGCCATGTAGATGACAGACTGACTGGTATTCTGATGGAACACTATGGCCTCCCTCCTCCTGTAGCCCTGTAGATGACAGACTGACTGGTATTGTGCAGTTGACTCCATTTCTGCAGGTGTTGGATACAGTATAGAAGTGGTGTTTCACCTTGGATGGGGCTTTTCCTTTTGGTTTCCTATATTCATTTACTCCTGTGTTGTTGTTGTTTATTGTTGTTTTTGAAGTTGTTGTGTTTTGCTTTAATTTAAAGTACCTTGACATTCAGTATATACCGTACAGTTGAAGTCAGAAGTTTACATACACTTAGGTTGGAGTCATCAAAACTCGTTTTTCAACCACTCCACAAATTTCTTGTTAGCAAACTATAGTTTTGGCAAGTCGGTTAGGACATCTACTTTGTGCATGACACAAGTCATTTTTACAACAATTGTTTACAGATTATTTCACTTGTAATTTTACAAGTTTACTTACACTAAGTTGACTGTGCCTTTAAACAGCTTGGAATAATCCATAAAAATGATGTCATGGCTATAGAAGCTTCTGATAGGCTAATTGACATCATTTGAGTCAATTGGAGGTGAACCTGTGGATGTATTTCAAGGTCTACCTTCAAACTCAGTGCCTCTTTGCTTGACATCATGGGACAATCAAAAGAAATCAGCCAAGACCTCAGAAAAAAAATGTGGACCTCCACAAGTCTGGTTCATCCTTGGGAGCAATTTCCAAACGCCTGAAGGTACCTCGTTCATCTGTAGAAACAATACAAACAAACAAACAACAAACAAAACAAATCCATCCCAGAACAACAGCAAAGGACCTTGTGAAGATGCTGGAGGAAACAGGTACAAAATGGTCTATATCCCCAGGCAAACGAGTCCTATATCGAAAAGGGGGAGGCTCGCAAGCCAAAGAAAACCATCCCAACCGTGAAGCACAGCATCATGTTGTGGGGGTGCTTTGCTGCAGGAGGATCTGGTGCACCACTAGAACACCTGGGAAGGACACTGCAGGGCAAATCGGTTTGCAATTTGAAGTGGTACATATGTGCGACATCCTACTAAATTCATAGTGACAGGTTGCACAAGTACACAAGGAGCATAGACAATTTCCCTGACCGGGAATCGAACCCGGTCAGGGTTCTTTTCCGAATCCTAATCACTAGACCACCAGGGAAGGGTACTACAGTGCAAATCGGTTCCCAGTGTGAGCTGGTACATATGTGCGATAACCTTCCATATTCATAGTGAGAGGTTGCACAAGTAAACATGTAGCAAAAGAGTAGTTCCCTGACCGGGAATCAAACCCGGGCCGCGGCGGTGAGAGCGCCGAATCCTGACCACTAGTCCACCAGGGAAGGGTACTTGAGTGAAAATCGTTTCCCAGTGTGAGCTGGTACATACTGTTGAAGTCGTAAGTTTCCATCCACTTAGGCTGGAGTCATTAAAACCTGTTTGTCAACCCCTCCACACATTTCTTGTTAACAAACTATAGTTTTGGCAGTCGGTTAGGACATCTACTTTGTGCATGACACAAGTAATTTTTCCAACAATTGTTTACAGACCGATTATTTCACTTATAATTCAGTGTATCACAAATCCAGTGGGTTAGAAGTTTATAAACACTAAGTTGGCTGTGCCTTTAAACAGTTTGGAAAATTCCCGAAAATGATGTCATGGCTTTAGAAGCTTCTGATAGGCTAATTGACATCCTTTGAGTCAATTGGAGGTGTACCTGTAGATGTATTTCAAGGCCTACCTTCAAACTCAGTGCCTCTTTGCTTGACTCCATGGGAAAACCAAAGGAAATCAGCCAAGACCTCAGAAAAAAAATGTAGACCTCCACAAGTCTGGTTCATCCTTGGGAGCAATTTCCAAACGCCTGAAGGTACCACGTTCATCTGTACAAACAATAGTACGCAAGTATAAACACCATGGGACCACGCAGGCGTCATACCGCTCAGGAAGGAGACACGTTCTGTCTCCTAGAGATGAACGTACTTTGGGTCGAAAAGTGCAAATCCATCCCAGAACAACAGCAAAGGACCTTGTGAAGATGCTGGAGGAAACAGGTATAAAAGTATCTATATCCACAGTAAAACGAGTCCTATATTGACATAACCTGAAAGGCCGCTCAGCAAGGAAGAATCGACTGCTCCAAACTACCATAAAAACGCCAGACTACGGTTTGCAACCCCACATGGGGCAAAGATCGTACTTTTTGGAGAAATGTCCTCTGGTCTGTCCTCTGGTCTGATGAAACAAAAATAGAACTATTTGGCCATAATGACCATCATTATGTTTAGAGGAAAAAGGTGGAGGCTTGCAAGCTGAAGAACACCATCCCAACCGTGATGCACAGTGGTTGCAGAATCATGTTGTGGGGGTGCTTTGCTGCAGGAGGGACTGGTGCACTTCACAAAATAGATGGCTTCATGAGAAAGGAAAATGATGTGGATGTATTGAAGCAACATCTCAAGACATCAGTTAGGAAGTTAAAGGTTGGTCGCAAATAGGTCTTCCAAATGGACAATGACCCCAAGCATACTTCCAAAGTTGTGGCAAAATGTCTTAAGGACAACAAAGTCAAGGTATTGGAGTGGCCATCACAAAGCCCTGACCTCAATCCTATAGACAATTTGGGAAAGACCAAACAGAGATTCAGGCTATTTTTCACAACAAGCTTTGTTCACGCTGATGTTTACAAGGAGCGTTTAGAATGAGGAGTTCAGAGATGACCTGTTCAGAGATGACCTGTTCAGATTGGAATGGTTCTATCTTGGGGTCATATTGGAATTTACCTACTTAGAATTATTATGTGCTTTGGATCTGGGATTTGATGGAACTCATATCCAAATGTACCAGACCAACAGGTATCAACATGATATAAAGGACTGATGATGACCTACCAGACCAACAGGTCTGTTATATAGGACTGATGATGACCTACCAGACCAACAGGTCTGTTATATAGGACTGATGATGACCTACCAGACCAACAGGTCTGTTATAAAGGACTGATGATGACCTACCAGACTAACAGGTCTGTTATAAAGGACTGATGATGACCTACCAGACTAACAGGTCTGTTATAAAGGACTGATGATGACCTACCAGACCAACAGGTCTGTTATATAGGACTGATGATGACCTACCAGACCAACAGGTCTGTTATAAAGGACTGATGATGACCTACCAGACCAACAGGTCTGTTATATAGGACTGATGATGACCTACCAGACTAACAGGTCTGTTATAAAGGACTGATGATGACCTACCAGACTAACAGGTCTGTTATATAGGACTGATGATGACATACCAGACCAACAGGTCTGTTATAAAGGACTGATGATGACCTACCAGACTAACAGGTCTGTTATATAGGACTGATGATGACCTACCAGACTAACAGGTCTGTTATAAAGGACTGATGATGACCTACCAGACTAACAGGTCTGTTATATAGGACTGATGATGACCTACCAGACTAACAGGTCTGTTATAAAGGACTGATGATGACCTACCAGACCAACAGGTCTGTTATATAGGACTGATGATGACCTACCAGACCAACAGGCCTGTTATATAGGACTGATGATGACCTACCAGACCAACAGGTCTGTTATATAGGACTGATGATGACCTACCAGACCAACAGGCCTGTTATATAGGACTGATGATGACCTACCAGACTAACAGGTCTGTTATAAAGGACTGATGATGACCTACCAGACCAACAGGCCTGTTATATAGGACTGATGATGACCTACCAGACTAACAGGTCTGTTATATAGGACTGATGATGACCTACC
Organism: Oncorhynchus kisutch; assembly: GCF_002021735.2. Lineage (NCBI taxonomy): Eukaryota > Metazoa > Chordata > Actinopteri > Salmoniformes > Salmonidae > Oncorhynchus > Oncorhynchus kisutch. The sequence continues at coordinate 192,523 of NW_022265980.1, read as the reverse complement.
AGACTAACAGGTCTGTTATATAGGACTGATGATGACCTACCAGACTAACAGGTCTGTTATATAGGACTGATGATGACCTACCAGACTAACAGGTCTGTTATATAGGACTGATGATGACCTACCAGACCAACAGGTCTGTTATAAAGGACTGATGATGACCTACCAGACTAACAGGTCTGTTATATAGGACTGATGATGACCTACCAGACCAACAGGTCTGTTATAAAGGACTGATGATGACCTACCAGACCAACAGGTCTGTTATAAAGGACTGATGATGACCTACCAGACTAACAGGTCTGTTATATAGGACTGATGATGACCTACCAGACTAACAGGTCTGTTATATAGGACTGATGATGACCTACCAGACCAACAGGTCTGTTATAAAGGACTGATGATGACCTACCAGACCAACAGGTCTGTTATAAAGGACTGATGATGACCTACCAGACCAACAGGCCTGTTATATAGGACTGATGATGACCTACCAGACTAACAGGTCTGTTATATAGGACTGATGATGACCTACCAGACTAACAGGTCTGTTATATAGGACTGATGATGACCTACCAGACTAACAGGTCTGTTATAAAGGACTGATGATGACCTACCAGACCAACAGGTCTGTTATAAAGGACTGATGATGACCTACCAGACCAACAGGTCTGTTATAAAGGACTGATGATGACCTACCAGACCAACAGGTCTGTTATATAGGACTGATGATGACCTACCAGACTAACAGGTCTGTTATAGAGGACTGATGATGACCTACCAGACCAACAGGTCTGTTATATAGGACTGATGATGACCTACCAGACTAACAGGTCTGTTATAAAGGACTGATGATGACCTACCAGACCAACAGGTCTGTTATAAAGGACTGATGATGACCTACCAGACTAACAGGTCTGTTATAAAGGACTGATGATGACCTACCAGACCAACAGGTCTGTTATAAAGGACTGAAGATGACCTACCAGACCAACAGGTCTGTTATAAAGGACTGATGATGACCTACCAGACTAACAGGTCTGTTATATAGGACTGATGATGACCTACCAGACCAACAGGTCTGTTATAAAGGACTGATGATGACCTACCAGACCAACAGGTCTGTTATATAGGACTGATGATGACCTACCAGACCAACAGGTCTGTTATAAAGGACTGAAAATGACCTACCAGACCAACAGGTCTGTTATAAAGGACTGAAGATGACCTACCAGACCAACAGGTCTGTTATAAAGGACTGATGATGACCTACCAGACTAACAGGTCTGTTATAAAGGACTGATGATGACCTACCAGACCAACAGGTCTGTTATATAGGACTGATGATGACCTACCAGACTAACAGGTCTGTTATATAGGACTGATGATGACCTACCAGACCAACAGGTCTGTTATATAGGACTGATGATGACCTACCAGACCAACAGGTCTGTTATATAGGACTGATGATGACCTACCAGACCAACAGGTCTGTTATAAAGGACTGATGATGACCTACCAGACTAACAGGTCTGTTATATAGGACTGATGATGACCTACCAGACCAACAGGTCTGTTATATAGGACTGATGATGACCTACCAGACCAACAGGTCTGTTATATAGGACTGATGATGACCTACCAGACCAACAGGTCTGTTATAAAGGACTGATGATGACCTACCAGACCAACAGGTCTGTTATAAAGGACTGATGATGACCTACCAGACCAACAGGTCTGTTATAAAGGACTGATGATGACCTACCAGACCAACAGGTCTGTTATAAGGACTGATGATGACCTACCAGACCAACAGGTCTGTTATAAAGGACTGATGATGACCTACCAGACCAACAGGTCTGTTATAAAGGACTGATGATGACCTACCAGACCAACAGGTCTGTTATAAGGACTGATGATGACCTACCAGACCAACAGGTCTGTTATAATAGGACTGATGATGACCTACCAGACCAACAGGTCTGTTATAAAGGACTGATGATGACCTACCAGACCAACAGGTCTGTTATAAAGGACTGATGATGACCTACCAGACCAACAGGTCTGTTATAAAGGACTGATGATGACCTACCAGACCAACAGGTCTGTTATAAAGGACTGATGATGACCTACCAGACCAACAGGTCTGTTATAAAGGACTGATGATGACCTACCAGACCAACAGGTCTGTTATAAAGGACTGATGATGACCTACCAGACCAACAGGTCTGTTATAAAGGACTGATGATGACCTACCAGACCAACAGGTCTGTTATAAAGGACTGATGATGACCTACCAGACCAACAGGTCTGTTATAAAGGACTGATGATGACCTACCAGACCAACAGGTCTGTTATATAGGACTGATGATGACCTACCAGACCAACAGGTCTGTTATAAAGGACTGATGATGACCTACCAGACCAACAGGTCTGTTATAAAGGACTGATGATGACCTACCAGACCAACAGGTCTGTTATATAGGACTGATGATGACCTACCAGACCAACAGGTCTGTTATAAAGGACTGATGATGACCTACCAGACCAACAGGTCTGTTATAAAGGACTGATGATGACCTACCAGACCAACAGGTCTGTTATATAGGACTGATGATGACCTACCAGACTAACAGGTCTGTTATATAGGACTGATGATGACCTACCAGACTAACAGGTCTGTTATATAGGACTGATGATGACCTACCAGACTAACAGGTCTGTTATATAGGACTGATGATGACCTACCAGACTAACAGGTCTGTTATATAGGACTGATGATGACCTACCAGACAACAGGTCTGTTATAAAGGACTGATGATGACCTACCAGACTAACAGGTCTGTTATATAGGACTGATGATGACCTACCAGACCAACAGGTCTGTTATAAAGGACTGATTATGACCTACCAGACCAACAGGTCTGTTATAAAGGACTGATGATGACCTACCAGACCAACAGGTCTGTTATAAAGGACTGATGATGACCTACCAGACCAACAGGTCTGTTATAAAGGACTGATGATGACCTACCAGACCAACAGGTCTGTTATAAAGGACTGATGATGACCTACCAGACCAACAGGTCTGTTATAAAGGACTGATGATGACCTACCAGACCAACAGGTCTGTTATAAAGGACTGATGATGACCTACCAGACTAACAGGTCTGTTATATAGGACTGATGATGACCTACCAGACCAACAGGTCTGTTATATAGGACTGATGATGACCTACCAGACCAACAGGTCTGTTATATAGGACTGATGATGACCTACCAGACTAACAGGTCTGTTATATAGGACTGATGATGACCTACCAGACTAACAGGTCTGTTATATAGGACTGATGATGACCTACCAGACTAACAGGTCTGTTATATAGGACTGATGATGACCTACCAGACCAACAGGTCTGTTATATAGGACTGATGATGACCTACCAGACCAACAGGTCTGTTATATAGGACTGATGATGACCTACCAGACCAACAGGTCTGTTATAAAGGACTGATGATGACCTACCAGACCAACAGGTCTGTTATAAAGGACTGATGATGACCTACCAGACTAACAGGTCTGTTATATAGGACTGATGATGACCTACCAGACCAACAGGTCTGTTATAAAGGACTGATGATGACCTACCAGACTAACAGGTCTGTTATATAGGACTGATGATGACCTACCAGACCAACAGGTCTGTTATAAAGGACTGATGATGACCTACCAGACCAACAGGTCTGTTATATAGGACTGATGATGACCTACCAGACCAACAGGTCTGTTATATAGGACTGATGATGACCTACCAGACCAACAGGTCTGTTATATAGGACTGATGATGACCTACCAGACCAACAGGTCTGTTATAAAGGACTGATGATGACCTACCAGACCAACAGGTCTGTTATAAAGGACTGATGATGACCTACCAGACCAACAGGTCTGTTATATAGGACTGATGATGACCTACCAGACCAACAGGTCTGTTATATAGGACTGATGATGACCTACCAGACTAACAGGTCTGTTATATAGGACTGATGATGACCTACCAGACTAACAGGTCTGTTATATAGGACTGATGATGACCTACCAGACCAACAGGTCTGTTATATAGGACTGATGATGACCTACCAGACCAGCAGGTCTGTTATATAGGACTGATGATGACCTACCAGACCAACAGGTCTGTTATAAAGGACTGATGATGACCTACCAGACCAACAGGTCTGTTATAAAGGACTGATGATGACCTACCAGACTAACAGGTCTGTTATATAGGACTGATGATGACCTACCAGACCAACAGGTCTGTTATAAAGGACTGATGATGACCTACCAGACTAACAGGTCTGTTATATAGGACTGATGATGACCTACCAGACCAACAGGTCTGTTATAAAGGACTGATGATGACCTACCAGACCAACAGGTCTGTTATATAGGACTGATGATGACCTACCAGACCAACAGGTCTGTTATATAGGACTGATGATGACCTACCAGACCAACAGGTCTGTTATATAGGACTGATGATGACCTACCAGACCAACAGGTCTGTTATAAAGGACTGATGATGACCTACCAGACCAACAGGTCTGTTATAAAGGACTGATGATGACCTACCAGACCAACAGGTCTGTTATATAGGACTGATGATGACCTACCAGACCAACAGGTCTGTTATATAGGACTGTTGATGACCTACCAGACCAACAGGTCTGTTATATAGGACTGATGATGACCTACCAGACCAACAGGTCTGTTATAAAGGACTGATGATGACCTACCAGACCAACAGGTCTGTTATAAAGGACTGATGATGGCCTACCAGACTAACAGGTCTGTTATAAAGGACTGATGATGACCTACCAGACCAACAGGTCTGTTATATAGGACTGATGATGACCTACCAGACCAACAGGTCTGTTATAAAGGACTGATGATGACCTACCAGACTAACAGGCCTGTTATATAGGACTGATGATGACCTACCAGACTAACAGGTCTGTTTTATAGGACTGATGATGACCTACCAGACTAACAGGTCTGTTATAAAGGACTGATGATGACCTACCAGACTAACAGGTCTGTTATATAGGACTGATGATGACCTACCAGACCAACAGGTCTGTTATATAGGACTGATGATGACCTACCAGACCAACAGGTCTGTTATATAGGACTGATGATGACCTACCAGACCAACAGGTCTGTTATAAAGGACTGATGATGACCTACCAGACCAACAGGTCTGTTATATAGGACTGATGATGACCTACCAGACTAACAGGTATCAACATCAACAGGACTGATGATGACCTACCAGACCAACAGGTCTGTTATATAGGACTGATGATGACCTACCAGACCAACAGGTCTGTTATATAGGACTGATGATGACCTACCAGACCAACAGGTCTGTTATAAAGGACTGATGATGACCTACCAGACCAACAGGTCTGTTATATAGGACTGATGATGACCTACCAGACCAACAGGTCTGTTATAAAGGACTGATGATGACCTACCAGACCAACAGGTATGTTATATAGGACTGATGATGACCTACCAGACTAACAGGTCTGTTATAAAGGACTGATGATGACCTACCAGACTAACAGGTCTGTTATATAGGACTGATGATGACCTACCAGACTAACAGGTATCAACATCAACAGGACTGATGATGACCTACCAGACCAACAGGTCTGTTATATAGGACTGATGATGACCTACCAGACCAACAGGTCTGTTATATAGGACTGATGATGACCTACCAGACCAACAGGTCTGTTATAAAGGACTGATGATGACCTACCAGACCAACAGGTCTGTTATATAGGACTGATGATGACCTACCAGACTAACAGGCCTGTTATATAGGACTGATGATGACCTACCAGACTAACAGGTCTGTTATATAGGACTGATGATGACCTACCAGACTAACAGGTCTGTTATAAAGGACTGATGATGACCTACCAGACTAACAGGTCTGTTATATAGGACTGATGATGACCTACCAGACCAACAGGTCTGTTATATAGGACTGATGATGACCTACCAGACCAACAGGTCTGTTATATAGGACTGATGATGACCTACCAGACCAACAGGTCTGTTATATAGGACTGATGATGACCTACCAGACCAACAGGTCTGTTATAAAGGACTGATGATGACCTACCAGACCAACAGGTCTGTTATATAGGACTGATGATGACCTACCAGACTAACAGGTATCAACATCAACAGGACTGATGATGACCTACCAGACCAACAGGTCTGTTATATAGGACTGATGATGACCTACCAGACCAACAGGTCTGTTATATAGGACTGATGATGACCTACCAGACCAACAGGTCTGTTATAAAGGACTGATGATGACCTACCAGACCAACAGGTCTGTTATATAGGACTGATGATGACCTACCAGACCAACAGGTCTGTTATAAAGGACTGATGATGACCTACCAGACCAACAGGTATGTTATATAGGACTGATGATGACCTACCAGACCAACAGGTCTGTTATATAGGACTGATGATGACCTACCAGACTAACAGGTCTGTTATATAGGACTGATGATGACCTACCAGACCAACAGGTCTGTTATATAGGACTGATGATGACCTACCAGACCAACAGGTCTGTTATATAGGACTGATGATGACCTACCAGACCAACAGGTCTGTTATATAGGACTGATGATGACCTACCAGACCAACAGGTCTGTTATATAGGACTGATGATGACCTACCAGACCAACAGGTCTGTTATATAGGACTGATGATGACCTACCAGACCAACAGGTCTGTTATATAGGACTGATGATGACCTACCAGACTAACAGGTCTGTTATATAGGACTGATGATGACCTACCAGACTAACAGGTCTGTTATATAGGACTGATGATGACCTACCAGACTAACAGGTCTGTTATATAGGACTGATGATGACCTACCAGACCAACAGGTCTGTTATATAGGACTGATGATGACCTACCAGACCAACAGGTCTGTTATATAGGACTGATGATGACCTACCAGACTAACAGGTCTGTTATAAAGGACTGATGATGGCCTACCAGACTAACAGGTCTGTTATATAGGACTGATGATGACCTACCAGACCAACAGGTCTGTTATAAAGGACTGATGATGACCTACCAGACCAACAGGTCTGTTATAAAGGACTGATGATGGCCTACCAGACTAACAGGTCTGTTATAAAGGACTGATGATGACCTACCAGACCAACAGGTCTGTTATATAGGACTGATGATGACCTACCAGACTAACAGGTCTGTTATAAAGGACTGATGATGGCCTACCAGACTAACAGGTCTGTTATATAGGACTGATGATGACCTACCAGACCAACAGGTCTGTTATAAAGGACTGATGATGACCTACCAGACCAACAGGTCTGTTATAACGGACTGATGATGGCCTACCAGACTAACAGGTCTGTTATAAAGGACTGATGATGACCTACCAGACCAACAGGTCTGTTATATAGGACTGATGATGACCTACCAGACCAACAGGTCTGTTATAAAGGACTGATGATGACCTACCAGACTAACAGGCCTGTTATATAGGACTGATGATGACCTACCAGACTAACAGGTCTGTTATATAGGACTGATGATGACCTACCAGACTAACAGGTCTGTTATAAAGGACTGATGATGACCTACCAGACTAACAGGTCTGTTATATAGGACTGATGATGACCTACCAGACCAACAGGTCTGTTATATAGGACTGATGATGACCTACCAGACCAACAGGTCTGTTATATAGGACTGATGATGACCTACCAGACCAACAGGTCTGTTATATAGGACTGATGATGACCTACCAGACCAACAGGTCTGTTATAAAGGACTGATGATGACCTACCAGACCAACAGGTCTGTTATATAGGACTGATGATGACCTACCAGACTAACAGGTATCAACATCAACAGGACTGATGATGACCTACCAGACCAACAGGTCTGTTATATAGGACTGATGATGACCTACCAGACCAACAGGTCTGTTATAAAGGACTGATGATGACCTACCAGACCAACAGGTCTGTTATAAAGGACTGATGATGACCTACCAGACCAACAGGTCTGTTATAACGGACTGATGATGACCTACCAGACCAACAGGTCTGTTATAAAGGACTGATGATGACCTACCAGACCAACAGGTCTGTTATATAGGACTGATGATGACCTACCAGACTAACAGGTATCAACATCAACAGGACTGATGATGACCTACCAGACCAACACGTCTGTTATATAGGACTGATGATGACCTACCAGACCAACAGGTCTGTTATATAGGACTGATGATGACCTACCAGACCAACAGGTCTGTTATATAGGACTGATGATGACCTACCAGACCAACAGGTCTGTTATATAGGACTGATGATGACCTACCAGACCAACAGGTCTGTTATATAGGACTGATGATGACCTACCAGACCAACAGGTCTGTTATATAGGACTGATGATGACCTACCAGACTAACAGGTCTGTTATATAGGACTGATGATGACCTACCAGACTAACAGGTCTGTTATATAGGACTGATGATGACCTACCAGACTAACAGGTCTGTTATATAGGACTGATGATGACCTACCAGACCAACAGGTCTGTTATATAGGACTGATGATGACCTACCAGACCAACAGGTCTGTTATATAGGACTGATGATGACCTACCAGACTAACAGGTCTGTTATAAAGGACTGATGATGGCCTACCAGACTAACAGGTCTGTTATATAGGACTGATGATGACCTACCAGACCAACAGGTCTGTTATATAGGACTGATGATGACCTACCAGACCAACAGGTCTGTTATAAAGGACTGATGATGACCTACCAGACCAACAGGTCTGTTATAACGGACTGATGATGGCCTACCAGACTAACAGGTCTGTTATAAAGGACTGATGATGACCTACCAGACCAACAGGTCTGTTATATAGGACTGATGATGACCTACCAGACCAACAGGTCTGTTATAAAGGACTGATGATGACCTACCAGACTAACAGGCCTGTTATATAGGACTGATGATGACCTACCAGACTAACAGGTCTGTTATATAGGACTGATGATGACCTACCAGACTAACAGGTCTGTTATAAAGGACTGATGATGACCTACCAGACTAACAGGTCTGTTATATAGGACTGATGATGACCTACCAGACCAACAGGTCTGTTATATAGGACTGATGATGACCTACCAGACCAACAGGTCTGTTATATAGGACTGATGATGACCTACCAGACCAACAGGTCTGTTATATAGGACTGATGATGACCTACCAGACCAACAGGTCTGTTATAAAGGACTGATGATGACCTACCAGACCAACAGGTCTGTTATATAGGACTGATGATGACCTACCAGACTAACAGGTATCAACATCAACAGGACTGATGATGACCTACCAGACCAACAGGTCTGTTATATAGGACTGATGATGACCTACCAGACCAACAGGTCTGTTATATAGGACTGATGATGACCTACCAGACCAACAGGTCTGTTATATAGGACTGATGATGGCCTACCAGACTAACAGGTCTGTTATATAGGACTGATGATGACCTACCAGACCAACAGGTCTGTTATATAGGACTGATGATGACCTACCAGACCAACAGGTCTGTTATATAGGACTGATGATGACCTACCAGACTAACAGGTCTGTTATATAGGACTGATGATGACCTACCAGACCAACAGGTCTGTTATAAAGGACTGATGATGACCTACCAGACCAACAGGTCTGTTATAAAGGACTGATGATGACCTACCAGACCAACAGGTCTGTTATAACGGACTGATGATGACCTACCAGACCAACAGGTCTGTTATAAAGGACTGATGATGACCTACCAGACCAACAGGTCTGTTATATAGGACTGATGATGACCTACCAGACTAACAGGTATCAACATCAACAGGACTGATGATGACCTACCAGACCAACAGGTCTGTTATATAGGACTGATGATGACCTACCAGACCAACAGGTCTGTTATATAGGACTGATGATGACCTACCAGACCAACAGGTCTGTTATATAGGACTGATGATGACCTACCAGACCAACAGGTCTGTTATATAGGACTGATGATGACCTACCAGACCAACAGGTCTGTTATATAGGACTGATGATGACCTACCAGACCAACAGGTCTGTTATATAGGACTGATGATGACCTACCAGACCAACAGGTCTGTTATATAGGACTGATGATGACCTACCAGACTAACAGGTCTGTTATATAGGACTGATGATGACCTACCAGACTAACAGGTCTGTTATATAGGACTGATGATGACCTACCAGACTAACAGGTCTGTTATATAGGACTGATGATGACCTACCAGACCAACAGGTCTGTTATATAGGACTGATGATGACCTACCAGACCAACAGGTCTGTTATATAGGACTGATGATGACCTACCAGACTAACAGGTCTGTTATAAAGGACTGATGATGGCCTACCAGACTAACAGGTCTGTTATATAGGACTGATGATGACCTACCAGACCAACAGGTCTGTTATAAAGGACTGATGATGACCTACCAGACCAACAGGTCTGTTATAAAGGACTGATGATGGCCTACCAGACTAACAGGTCTGTTATAAAGGACTGATGATGACCTGCCAGACCAACAGGTCTGTTATATAGGACTGATGATGACCTACCAGACTAACAGGTCTGTTATAAAGGACTGATGATGGCCTACCAGACTAACAGGTCTGTTATATAGGACTGATGATGACCTACCAGACCAACAGGTCTGTTATAAAGGACTGATGATGACCTACCAGACCAACAGGTCTGTTATAAAGGACTGATGATGGCCTACCAGACTAACAGGTCTGTTATAAAAGACTGATGATGACCTACCAGACCAACAGGTCTGTTATATAGGACTGATGATGACCTACCAGACCAACAGGTCTGTTATAAAGGACTGATGATGACCTACCAGACTAACAGGCCTGTTATATAGGACTGATGATGACCTACCAGACTAACAGGTCTGTTATATAGGACTGATGATGACCTACCAGACTAACAGGTCTGTTATAAAGGACTGATGATGACCTACCAGACTAACAGGTCTGTTATATAGGACTGATGATGACCTACCAGACCAACAGGTCTGTTATATAGGACTGATGATGACCTACCAGACCAACAGGTCTGTTATATAGGACTGATGATGACCTACCAGACCAACAGGTCTGTTATATAGGACTGATGATGACCTACCAGACCAACAGGTCTGTTATAAAGGACTGATGATGACCTACCAGACCAACAGGTCTGTTATATAGGACTGATGATGACCTACCAGACTAACAGGTATCAACATCAACAGGACTGATGATGACCTACCAGACCAACAGGTCTGTTATATAGGACTGATGATGACCTACCAGACCAACAGGTCTGTTATATAGGACTGATGATGACCTACCAGACCAACAGGTCTGTTATATAGGACTGATGATGGCCTACCAGACTAACAGGTCTGTTATATAGGACTGATGATGACCTACCAGACCAACAGGTCTGTTATATAGGACTGATGATGACCTACCAGACCAACAGGTCTGTTATATAGGACTGATGATGACCTACCAGACTAACAGGTCTGTTATATAGGACTGATGATGACCTACCAGACCAACAGGTCTGTTATAAAGGACTGATGATGACCTACCAGACTAACAGGTATCAACATCAACAGGACTGATGATGACCTACCAGACCAACAGGTCTGTTATATAGGACTGATGATGACCTACCAGACCAACAGGTCTGTTATATAGGACTGATGATGACCTACCAGACCAACAGGTCTGTTATATAGGACTGATGATGGCCTACCAGACTAACAGGTCTGTTATATAGGACTGATGATGACCTACCAGACCAACAGGTCTGTTATATAGGACTGATGATGACCTACCAGACCAACAGGTCTGTTATATAGGACTGATGATGACCTACCAGACTAACAGGTCTGTTATATAGGACTGATGATGACCTACCAGACCAACAGGTCTGTTATAAAGGACTGATGATGACCTACCAGACCAACAGGTCTGTTATATAGGACTGATGATGACCTACCAGACCAACAGGTCTGTTATATAGGACTGATGATGGCCTACCAGACTAACAGGTCTGTTATATAGGACTGATGATGACCTACCAGACCAACAGGTCTGTTATATAGGACTGATGATGACCTACCAGACCAACAGGTCTGTTATATAGGACTGATGATGACCTACCAGACTAACAGGTCTGTTATATAGGACTGATGATGACCTACCAGACCAACAGGTCTGTTATAAAGGACTGATGATGACCTACCAGACTAACAGGTATCAACATCAACAGGACTGATGATGACCTACCAGACCAACAGGTCTGTTATATAGGACTGATGATGACCTACCAGACCAACAGGTCTGTTATATAGGACTGATGATGGCCTACCAGACTAACAGGTCTGTTATATAGGACTGATGATGACCTACCAGACCAACAGGTCTGTTATATAGGACTGATGATGACCTACCAGACCAACAGGTCTGTTATATAGGACTGATGATGACCTACCAGACTAACAGGTCTGTTATATAGGACTGATGATGACCTACCAGACCAACAGGTCTGTTATAAAGGACTGATGATGACCTACCAGACCAACAGGTCTGTTATAAAGGACTGATGATGACCTACCAGACCAACAGGTCTGTTATAAAGGACTGATGATGACCTACCAGACCAACAGGTATGTTATAAAGGACTGATGATGACCTACCAGACCAACAGGTCTGTTATATAGGACTGATGATGACCTACCAGACCAACAGGTCTGTTATATAGGACTGATGATGACCTACCAGACCAACAGGTCTGTTATATAGGACTGATGATGACCTACCAGACTAACAGGTCTGTTATATAGGACTGATGATGACCTACCAGACTAACAGGTCTGTTATATAAGACTGATGATGACCTACCAGACTAACAGGTCTGTTATATAGGACTGATGATGACCTACCAGACCAACAGGTCTGTTATATAGGACTGATGATGACCTACCAGACCAACAGGTCGGTTATATAGGACTGATGATGACCTACCAGACTAACAGGTCTGTTATAAAGGACTGATGATGGCCTACCAGACTAACAGGTCTGTTATATAGGACTGATGATGACCTACCAGACCAACAGGTCTGTTATAAAGGACTGATGATGACCTACCAGACCAACAGGTCTGTTATAAAGGACTGATGATGGCCTACCAGACTAACAGGTCTGTTATAAAGGACTGATGATGACCTGCCAGACCAACAGGTCTGTTATATAGGACTGATGATGACCTACCAGACTAACAGGTCTGTTATAAAGGACTGATGATGGCCTACCAGACTAACAGGTCTGTTATATAGGACTGATGATGACCTACCAGACCAACAGGTCTGTTATAAAGGACTGATGATGACCTACCAGACCAACAGGTCTGTTATAAAGGACTGATGATGGCCTACCAGACTAACAGGTCTGTTATATAGGACTGATGATGACCTACCAGACCAACAGGTCTGTTATAAAGGACTGATGATGACCTACCAGACCAACAGGTCTGTTATAAAGGACTGATGATGACCTACCAGACCAACAGGTCTGTTATAAAGGACTGATGATGACCTACCAGACCAACAGGTCTGTTATAAAGGACTGATGATGACCTACCAGACCAACAGGTCTGTTATATAGGACTGATGATGACCTACCAGACCAACAGGTCTGTTATATAGGACTGATGATGACCTACCAGACCAACAGGTCTGTTATATAGGACTGATGATGACCTACCAGACTAACAGGTCTGTTATATAGGACTGATGATGACCTACCAGACTAACAGGTCTGTTATATAGGACTGATGATGACCTACCAGACTAACAGGTCTGTTATATAGGACTGATGATGACCTACCAGACCAACAGGTCTGTTATATAGGACTGATGATGACCTACCAGACCAACAGGTCTGTTATATAGGACTGATGATGACCTACCAGACTAACAGGTCTGTTATAAAGGACTGATGATGGCCTACCAGACTAACAGGTCTGTTATATAGGACTGATGATGACCTACCAGACCAACAGGTCTGTTATAAAGGACTGATGATGACCTACCAGACCAACAGGTCTGTTATAAAGGACTGATGATGGCCTACCAGACTAACAGGTCTGTTATAAAGGACTGATGATGACCTGCCAGACCAACAGGTCTGTTATATAGGACTGATGATGACCTACCAGACTAACAGGTCTGTTATAAAGGACTGATGATGGCCTACCAGACTAACAGGTCTGTTATATAGGACTGATGATGACCTACCAGACCAACAGGTCTGTTATAAAGGACTGATGATGACCTACCAGACCAACAGGTCTGTTATAAAGGACTGATGATGGCCTACCAGACTAACAGGTCTGTTATAAAAGACTGATGATGACCTACCAGACCAACAGGTCTGTTATATAGGACTGATGATGACCTACCAGACCAACAGGTCTGTTATAAAGGACTGATGATGACCTACCAGACTAACAGGCCTGTTATATAGGACTGATGATGACCTACCAGACTAACAGGTCTGTTATATAGGACTGATGATGACCTACCAGACTAACAGGTCTGTTATAAAGGACTGATGATGACCTACCAGACTAACAGGTCTGTTATATAGGACTGATGATGACCTACCAGACCAACAGGTCTGTTATATAGGACTGATGATGACCTACCAGACCAACAGGTCTGTTATATAGGACTGATGATGACCTACCAGACCAACAGGTCTGTTATATAGGACTGATGATGACCTACCAGACCAACAGGTCTGTTATAAAGGACTGATGATGACCTACCAGACCAACAGGTCTGTTATATAGGACTGATGATGACCTACCAGACTAACAGGTATCAACATCAACAGGACTGATGATGACCTACCAGACCAACAGGTCTGTTATATAGGACTGATGATGACCTACCAGACCAACAGGTCTGTTATATAGGACTGATGATGACCTACCAGACCAACAGGTCTGTTATATAGGACTGATGATGGCCTACCAGACTAACAGGTCTGTTATATAGGACTGATGATGAACTACCAGACCAACAGGTCTGTTATATAGGACTGATGATGACCTACCAGACCAACAGGTCTGTTATATAGGACTGATGATGACCTAACAGACTAACAGGTCTGTTATATAGGACTGATGATGACCTACCAGACCAACAGGTCTGTTATAAAGGACTGATGATGACCTACCAGACCAACAGGTCTGTTATAAAGGACTGATGATGACCTACCAGACCAACAGGTCTGTTATAAAGGACTGATGATGACCTACCAGACCAACAGGTCTGTTATAAAGGACTGATGATGACCTACCAGACCAACAGGTCTGTTATATAGGACTGATGATGACCTACCAGACCAACAGGTCTGTTATAAAGGACTGATGATGACCTACCAGACCAACAGGTCTGTTATAAAGGACTGATGATGACCTACCAGACTAACAGGTCTGTTATAAAGGACTGATGATGACCTACCAGACCAACAGGTCTGTTATAAAGGACTGATGATGACCTACCAGACTAACAGGTCTGTTATAAAGGACTGATGATGACCTACCAGACCAACAGGTCTGTTATAAAGGACTGATGATGACCTACCAGACTAACAGGTCTGTTATATAGGACTGATGATGGCCTACCAGACTAACAGGTCTGTTATAAAGGACTGATGATGACCTACCAGACCAACAGGTCTGTTAGAAAGGACTGATGATGACCTACCAGACCAACAGGTCTGTTATAAAGGACTGATGATGACCTACCAGACCAACAGGTCTGTTATATAGGACTGATGATGACCTACCAGACCAACAGGTCTGTTATAAAGGACTGATGATGACCTACCAGACCAACAGGTCTGTTATAAAGGACTGATGATGACCTACCAGACCAACAGGTCTGTTATATAGGACTGATGATGACCTACCAGACTAACAGGTATCAACATCAACAGGACTGATGATGACCTACCAGACCAACAGGTCTGTTATAAAGGACTGATGATGACCTACCAGACTAACAGGTCTGTTATATAGGACTGATGATGGCCTACCAGACTAACAGGTCTGTTATAAAGGACTGATGATGACCTACCAGACCAACAGGTCTGTTATAAAGGACTGATGATGACCTACCAGACCAACAGGTCTGTTATAAAGGACTGATGATGACCTACCAGACCAACAGGTCTGTTATATAGGACTGATGATGACCTACCAGACCAACAGGTCTGTTATAAAGGACTGATGATGACCTACCAGACCAACAGGTCTGTTATAAAGGACTGATGATGACCTACCAGACTAACAGGTCTGTTATAAAGGACTGATGATGACCTACCAGACCAACAGGTCTGTTATATAGGACTGATGATGACCTACCAGACCAACAGGTCTGTTATATAGGACTGATGATGACCTACCAGACCAACAGGTCTGTTATATAGGACTGATGATGACCTACCAGACCAACAGGTCTGTTATAAAGGACTGATGATGACCTACCAGACCAACAGGTCTGTTATAAAGGACTGATGATGACCTACCAGACCAACAGGTCTGTTATATAGGACTGATGATGACCTACCAGACCAACAGGTCTGTTATAAAGGACTGATGATGACCTACCAGACTAACAGGTCTGTTATATAGGACTGATGATGACCTACCAGACCAACAGGTCTGTTATAAAGGACTGATGATGACCTACCAGACCAACAGGTCTGTTATATAGGACTGATGATGACCTACCAGACCAACAGGTCTGTTATAAAGGACTGATGATGACCTACCAGACCAACAGGTCTGTTATATAGGACTGATGATGGCCTACCAGACTAACAGGTCTGTTATAAAGGACTGATGATGACCTACCAGACCAACAGGTCTGTTATAAAGGACTGATGATGACCTACCAGACTAACAGGTCTGTTATATAGGACTGATGTTAAAGTTAGTATGTTTCCTACAGCTCTGTCTATGTTGTGTAGTCATCCAATGGCCTGTGTTAAAGTTAGTATGTTTCCTACAGCTCTGTCTATGTTGTGTAGTCATCCAATGGCCTGTGTTAAAGTTAGTATGTTTCCTACAGCTCTGTCTATGCTGTGAAGTCATCCAATGGCCTGTGTTAAAGTTAGTATGTTTCCTACAGCTCTGTCTATGTTGTGTAGTCATCCAATGGCCTGTGTTAAAGTTAGTATGTTTCCTACAGCTCTGTTTATGTTGTGTAGTCATCCAATGGCCTGTGTTACAGTTAGTGTGTTTCCTACAGCTCTGTCTATGTTGTGAAGTCATCCAATGGCCTGTGTTACAGTTAGTGTGTTTCCTACAGCTCTGTCTATGTTGTGTAGTCATCCAATGGCCTGTGTTAAAGTTAGTATGTTTCCTACAGCTCTGTCTATGTTGTGTAGTCATCCAATGGCCTGTGTTACAGTTAGTGTGTTTCCTACAGCTCTGTCTATGTTGTGTAGTCATCCAATGGCCTGTGTTAAAGTTAGTATGTTTCCTACAGCTCTGTCTATGCTGTGAAGTCATCCAATAGCCTGTGTTACAGTTAGTATGTTTCCTACAGCTCTGTCTATGCTGTGAAGTCATCCAATGGCCTGTGTTACAGTTAGTGTGTTTCCTACAGCTCTGTCTATGTTGTGTAGTCATCCAATGGCCTGTGTTACAGTTAGTGTGTTTCCTACAGCTCTGTCTATGTTGTGAAGTCATCCAATGGCCTGTGTTACAGTTAGTGTGTTTCCTACAGCTCTGTCTATGTTGTGAAGTCATCCAATGGCCTGTGTTAAAGTTAGTATGTTTCCTACAGCTCTGTCTATGTTGTGTAGTCATCCAATGGCCTGTGTTAAAGTTAGTATGTTTCCTACAGCTCTGTCTATGTTGTGTAGTCATCCAATGGCCTGTGTTAAAGTTAGTATGTTTCCTACAGCTCTGTCTATGTTGTGTAGTCATCCAATGGCCTGTGTTAAAGTTAGTGTGTTTCCTACAGCTCTGTCTATGTTGTGTAGTCATCCAATGGCCTGTGTTAAAGTTAGTGTGTTTCCTACAGCTCTGTCTATGTTGTGTAGTCATCCAATGGCCTGTGTTACAGTTAGTGTGTTTCCTACAGCTCTGTCTATGCTGTGAAGTCATCCAATGGCCTGTGTTACAGTTAGTGTGTTTCCTACAGCTCTGACTATGCTGTGAAGTCATCCAATGGCCTGTGTTAAAGTTAGTGTGTTTGAAAAGTCTCCCTCTTGGGGACATTTCCCACGTCCCCATGACGATGAAGGCTATTTTAAGTTCATGGGTTAGAATTAGGCTTAGGGTAAGGGTAAGGGGTTAGTGGTTAGGTTTGAAGTTAGGGTTTAGGTTTAGGCTTAGGGTAAGGGTAAGGGGTTAGTGGTTAGGTTTGAAGTTAGGGTTTAGGTTTAGGCTTAGGGTAAGGGTAAGGGGTTAGTGGTTAGGTTTGAAGTTAGGGTTCAGGTTTAGGCTTAAGGTAAGGGTAAGGGTAAGGGTAAGGGTTAGGGTTAGGTTTACAGTGTAGAGGAGCTGACATCATCCACATTGTAGAGGAGCTGACCACAAAGGACTCCAGAATATCTAGAATCCTCAAGACAATCAATGAGGAGATATACATGACATTATGTAAAGACAATCAATGAGGAGATATACATTACATTATGTAAAGACAATCAATGAGGAGATATACATAACATTATGTATAGACAATCAATGAGGAGATATACATTATGTAAAGACAATCAATGAGGAAATATACATTATGTAAAGACAAACAATGAGGAGATATACATAACATTATGTATAGACAATCAATGAGGAGATATACATTATGTAAAGACAATCAATGAGGAGATATACATTACATTATGTAAAGACAATCAATGAGGAGATATACATTATGTAAAGACAATCAATGAGGAGATATACATTATGTAAAGACAATCAATGAGGAGATATACATTACATTATGTAAAGACACTCAATGAGGAGATATACATTACATTATGTAAAGACACTCAATGAGGAGATATACATTACATTATGTAAAGACAATCAATGAGGAGATATACATTACATTATGTAAAGACACTCAATGAGGAGATATACATTACATTATGTAAAGACACTCAATGAGGAGATATACATTACATTATGTATAGACAATCAATGTGGAGATATACATTATGTAAAGACAATCAATGAGGAGATATACATTATATAAAGACAATCAATGAGGAGATATACATTACGTTATTTAAAGACAATCAATGAGGAGATATACATTACATTATGTAAACACAATCAATGAGGAGATATACATGACATTATGTATCTCCACACGGTATAAACGAAGAATTCGATTTCAGCTCCTTCCCATAAGACCCATATCAGATTGTACATAATGGGTTTATGAGTTGGCCCCACATATTTATGTACATCTTTGCCTGATGTCCTTTGTGGTGGGCTTGAAGCTCATGAATTGAATCTCATGAATTGAATCTCATGAATTGAATCGTATGAATTGAATCGTATGAATTGAATCGTATGAATTGAATCGTATGAATTGAATCGTATGCATTGAAGTGATGTATTTAGGTGAGTGGACACCTGGGGTGATTGATGTGTGGGTTGCCCTGCCTGCCCGCTGTCATACCCTGTAATTATGCATCTCTTTGTGACTAATTTGTATACAGGTAGAAAAGCATCATCCCTGATGACTGGCAACCCTGATTAGATACACCTGCTGTTGTTCACAAAAATGTTTTGAATTGAAATCAAATTGTACCAACACAGTGAAGAAGAAGACCGTACGCTATCCCTGATGAAAAGAATTACAAACACTGAATAATGAAGTTAGCTTTATGTGACATCTCTTTGAGAGTAAACCCATTCCACTTCTTGGTTACAGTGACTGCGTGACCTCTACAGGGTACTTGCCATACTCTAGGTGAGGTTGTGAGTCAGGGGCCTGATTCCGTCATCACCGGTTATTTCTCTACTTCCTGGATAGGATAGGGTGGGATGGAGTGGATTGAGGTGTGTGTGTCTGTGCGTCTGCGTGTGCCCGTGCCTATTTGTGCTCGCGTGCGTGTTAGTGAGCTTGTGCGTGGTTGTGCATGTGTGTGTGTGTGGGCAGAAGGGAGGAGGCAGTCTGCTGTAAGAGATGGGTGGAGGCTGAATGGTAGTAAGAGTGGACGGAGTTAACCTTTGAGGAATGTGTTTTTTGACAGTCTTTCAGAACAGATAGGACGAGTCACCGAGACAATAGGTCTTTTCTAATTGGTCGAGGTGTAGAAAGGATGGGTTCAGAGGCGTAAAGCACAGAGAGAGGGACTACAGGACAGCTACAGAGGATGTTGGTCAGAATGTGATGAGATGCTTTGGGACAAACTAAAACAGAACAAAGAGAGATTGTGTTTGGTATACAGTAGGCTACCCTTAACGTTCCTGCTCGTGATGATGAAGTGTGTGTTGTGTCTGTGAGGGAGTCCATATAGGACGTGCGAGCCGAGAATTCCTGTGCAATCTGTGGATACCTGTTCAGATTGGAATGTTTCTACCTTGGGATTATATTGGGAATGGGGCTAGCTGTACCAATGTGGGTCGGTTGGAGAAGGCGATTGTAAGTCTATTTCTTCAAAGTAATGAAGTGTGTCTGAGGACTTAAAGGCTGTGTCTCAAGTGGCATCATACTCCCTATGTAGTGTGCTATTGTTGACTAGGGTCCACAGCGTAGGGAATAGGGTGTCATTTAGAACACAGGCATAGACAGAGAGCTAGGTCATCTATATATAGGTCTTAAAGCAGCCTCCTTCATGTGAGGTGTTACACAGGGCACTAAGTGAATTTCTAGTATGTGTATGTGATCCCTACGGGAACTGAACCAACAACCTTGATGTTGCTAATGCCACGCTCTTAGCAACTGAGCCACAGAGGACCACAAGCTCACTCCCAGGCAGAAGGAGATGGATGCACATGCGAGAGAGAGATAATGAGAGAAAGGGTGAGGGGAAGATAGAAAGGGAGAGAGAAAGAGAGAAAGATTGAGGGGACAAGAAAAAGGGTGAGGGGGAGAGAGAGAGAGACAGACAGAGAGAGAGACAGAGAGAGAGAGAGAGAGAGAGAGAGAGAGAGAGAGAGAGAGAGAGAGACATAACCAGAGGGGAGAGAGAGATAGATAGAGAGAGAGAGACAGAAAGAGAGTGAGACAGAGAGAGAGAGAGAGAGAGAGAGAGAGAGAGAGAGAGAGAGAGAGATACAGAGAGAGGGGGAGAGATAAAAGGATATGTTTAGTCACTATCACATGCAGCATTACTCAGTGTTAACCCCTAGTGAGTATCCTGTGTCTGACATCACAATGTCTGTTTGAAGGAGATCCTAGCCGGGGGGGGGGGGGGGGGGGGGGGGGGTTCTTGTGATAACAGCGATCACAGACTCTCTTTGTTGTTGGGCTAACTGAGAAGGATAACGGAAGCACAGAAACACTTTGTTCAACCAGCAGTCCCAAACACTTAAA
Source organism: Oncorhynchus kisutch (assembly GCF_002021735.2). Taxonomy (NCBI): domain Eukaryota; kingdom Metazoa; phylum Chordata; class Actinopteri; order Salmoniformes; family Salmonidae; genus Oncorhynchus; species Oncorhynchus kisutch. Next base: position 170,745 of record NW_022265980.1, on the reverse strand, counting down.
GGACACACCCTACCCCCTCAGCCCTCAAATGAAGTAGACACTTCTGATGACGTATCGTGACATCTGACGAGTATACATTTGTAGGGCAAGGGGCGAGGGAGGCAGGAATGATTTTTAAATGGACCACACCTGGCCCAGAAATTCATCACTCGTTCATCCCGTGGTCATTGTGTTTTCAGCCACTGGTGGCTTGTGGGTGCTTTATATGCGCTACAGTCAATTATGAGTGCATGTCTACTTATATTAAATATATAATTATTAATATACGCCTAAATTATGATAACTAACAAATGAATTAGCTAACTAGCATTAGCCTGCCTAGCTACTTCTGAAGAAGGAAAATGTTTTATTTCTACAATTTCTAAAAGATACAACCAAACAAACATATGTGTATTTGTTTTACGAGACGTGTTTGTGCCGTCATGTGCATTAGAATCACATTGTATTACTTATTTGCATTTGTTTTTACCTCCACTTGTATGTTGACTTCTCCATGGATGTTGTTTTTACCTCCACTTGTATGTTGACTTCTCCATGGATGTTGTTTTACCTCCACTTGTATGTTGACTTCTCCATGGATGTTGTTTTACCTCCACTTGTATGTTGACTTCTCCATGGATGTTGTTTTACCTCCACTTGTATGTTGACTTCTCCATGGATGTTGTTTTACCTCCACTTGTATGTTGACTTCTCCATGGATGTTGTTTTACCTCCACTTGTATGTTGACTTCTCCATGGATGTTGTTTTACCTCCACTTGTATGTTGACTTCTCCAAGGATGTTGTTTTTATGTTTCCCCGGACTTTTCTTAGCGGATGTACAACGGTCGCGAATTGAATTATTGGCAGTTTCAGCTGACTAAAACCACAGAGCTGACTAAAACCACAGAGCTGACCTAAGGCTTTACGTTGCAAACTTCCCTTGCTTGGCCAGTCATTTGGACCGCCCTCCAAGATGGCGACGGGGATTCCCCCAAGGGCATAAGGCAAGTGGACTAGGATGTGTCTTTTACAGTTCTTTACCATCGCACCCATTTCTCAATACTTAGGTCACTTTTTCAAAACTCTTCACACAGTTCTCCTAACCAACTTTCAGCTTGGCACAGTAGTTCATTTCACATTCAAAATGCACTAAAACTACCAAAACACTTCATACATGTCTCGAATCAACTCATTCTTCCCATAACACTAGCAAAGGTTGTCACCCAACAAGCACACATTGTCACTCATAAAACAATGTCGTAAACAACACTAACAACAGGTAGCGTTACACAATGTTTTCATCTGTAACATTTCTTTACAAAACAATCCACTACAGGAATGAATCAGACATGATGCATTACGCTTCAATATGTTTTACATCACTTTTTGACATTGAGTGATTCCAAAATACAAGAATGTGTATATACACCATCTACCGGTACAGATAAGTAGCAACGCTAGTCAACTCTGTCTTCTGCATTTGGCCACAGGTTCTCATCCACGTCACATCTTATGTCATCTTGGGCAATGCACCTAGAAAATAATATTTTGGCATGCCTGGTCCATCCCTGGCAATCTCCTGCAGATATGTCCAGACATCCAGCATTCATTGCGTCCAGGAGGGACATTTGATCATGTGGATGGTGGTCATAAACCTTCCACCTCCATGAGGAGGAGGAATGGGCTGTAAACCACTCTGTGACTGTATGGGACTGGTGAAATGCCACATTGTCCCATACAATTACAAACGTTGGTCGATTTCGCCTCACTGCAACCCTTTCCTCACCTGACCCAACCTTTCTATAGAGGTCATCCAGGAATGTAATGAGACTCTCGGTGTTGTACGGCCCAACCTTTCTATAGAGGTCATCCAGGAATGTAATGAGACGCTCGGTGTTGTATGGCCCAACCCTTCTATAGAGGTCATCCAGGAATGTAATGAGACGCTCGGTGTTGTATGGCCCAACCCTTCTATAGAGGTCATCCAGGAATGTAATGAGACGCTCGGTGTTGTATGGCCCAACCCTTCTATAGAGGTCATCCAGGAATGTAATGAGACGCTCAGTGTTGTATGGCCCAATTAGCGGTTTGTGTAACAGCAATCCAACAGAGGATATTGGTGCACACATTGTGATGTTGGCACTCCTCTGGCCCGGGACATCCACTGTGGCTCTGTTCCCAATCACATTCCTTCCTCACCGCCATGTTTTGGCCAAAGTTGAAACCAGGCTCAGTCACAAAGATGAATTTGTGGGGTGTTTTCCTGGCTTCAATCTCCATGACTCTCTAAAATAAATCCACAAGGCAACATAAGAGTTAGACTATTGCGGTTGCTTCACATTGTACCTTAAAACATGCCATGGTGTGCCACTGCCCTGTTTGGTTTTGTTCAGAACCAGTTGTGTATTTTATAGTCTTCTTACCTGGACATGTTGGTTCCTGAGTTGCTTGACTGCATCAGAGTTCCTCTCCAAGGGGACAGTGTACAACTGCTTCATCCTGACTTGATGTTGTTTCAGGACTCTAGAAATAGTTGTTCTGGTTACGTTGTGAATATTTCCAAATGTAATGTTGTCTGCCGACACTCTGTCCCGAATCTCTGTGAGTTTTATGCCATTGTTACTGATGACCATATCAATGATTACAGTTTCCTGCACAGCAGTGAAAATCCTACCTCTCCTGCCTGTGGGAGGTAACCGGTGGGTCCTAAGCAGAAATACAACAACAATTACACACAAGTGGGTTTGGAGGCTTTGCTCAATTGACTTCTGTAATGTACAGTTCAGTCAGATGCCCTTTCAGAATGAACATCTTACCTGGTGTTTAGCCGGACATTTCTCACAATAGATGCCACTGTTGAGTGTTGCAGATATGGCTGCACTCTCAGACCGGCCTCTCTCATTGACAGACCATGATTTATTACATGATCAATTATAGTATCCCTAATCTCATCTGAGACCTCAGCTCTTGATCTTCCTCTCAGTCTTCTTCCACCACGTATACATACTCCTCTTCCTCTCCCAGCCACTCTTCTTACTCTGTCAGCCACTTCTATATCTCTGGCTGGATCCATGTTTACATTACAGTCCAGCATTATTCCTACGATGTCTCCTTTTGTATAGATGGTAATGAAATTGAAAGACTGACACCTGTGTAGGTGTTCAGCCACAATGGGAATCAGCTGTGTAGGTGTTCAGCCACAATGGGAATCAGCTGTGTAGGTGTTCAGCCACAATGGGAATCAGCTGTGTAGGTGTTCAGCCACAATGGGAATCAGCTGTGTAGGTGTTCAGCCACAATGGGAATCAGCTGTGTAGGTGTTCAGCTACAATGGGAATCAGCTGTGTAGGTGTTCAGCTACAATGGGAATCAGCTGTGTAGGTGTTCAGCCACAATGGGAATCAGCTGTGTAGGTGTTCAGCTACAATGGGAATCAGCTGTGTAGGTGTTCAGCTACAATGGGAATCAGCTGTGTAGGTGTTCAGCTACAATGGGAATCAGCTGTGTAGGTGTTCAGCTACAATGGGAATCAGCTGTGTAGGTGTTCAGCTACAATGGGAATCAGCTGTGTAGGTGTTCAGCCACAATGGGAATCAGCTGTGTAGGTGTTCAGCTACAATGGGAATCAGCTGTGTAGGTGTTCAGCTACAATGGGAATCAGCTGTGTAGGTGTTCAGCCACAATGGGAATCAGCTGTGTAGGTGTTCAGCCACAATGGGAATCAGCTGTGTAGGTGTTCAGCCACAATGGGAATCAGCTGTGTAGGTGTTCAGCCACAATGGGAATCAGCTGTGTAGGTGTTCAGCCACAATGGGAATCAGCTGTGTAGGTGTTCAGCCACAATGGGAATCAGCTGTGTAGGTGTTCAGCCACAATGGGAATCAGCTGTGTAGGTGTTCAGCTACAATGGGAATCAGCTGTGTAGGTGTTCAGCTACAATGGGAATCAGCTGTGTAGGTGTTCAGCTACAATGGGAATCAGCTGTGTAGGTGTTCAGCTACAATGGGAATCAGCTGTGTAGGTGTTCAGCTACAATGGGAATCAGCTGTGTAGGTGTTCAGCTACAATGGGAATCAGCTGTGTAGGTGTTCAGCCACAATGGGAATCAGCTGTGTAGGTGTTCAGCTACAATGGGAATCAGCTGTGTAGGTGTTCAGCCACAATGGGAATCAGCTGTGTAGGTGTTCAGCTACAATGGGAATCAGCTGTGTAGGTGTTCAGCTACAATGGGAATCAGCTGTGTAGGTGTTCAGCCACAATGGGAATCAGCTGTGTAGGTGTTCAGCCACAATGGGAATCAGCTGTGTAGGTGTTCAGCCACAATGGGAATCAGCTGTGTAGGTGTTCAGCTACAATGGGAATCAGCTGTGTAGGTGTTCAGCTACAATGGGAATCAGCTGTGTAGGTGTTCAGCTACAATGGGAATCAGCTGTGTAGGTGTTCAGCCACAATGGGAATCAGCTGTGTAGGTGTTCAGCTACAATGGGAATCAGCTGTGTAGGTGTTCAGCCACAATGGGAATCAGCTGTGTAGGTGTTCAGCTACAATGGGAATCAGCTGTGAAGGTGTTCAGCTACAATGGGAATCAGCTGTGTAGGTGTTCAGCTACAATGGGAATCAGCTGTGTAGGTGTTCAGCTACAATGGGAATCAGCTGTGTAGGTGTTCAGCCACAATGGGAATCAGCTGTGTAGGTGTTCAGCCACAATGGGAATCAGCTGTGTAGGTGTTCAGCCACAATGGGAATCAGCTGTGTAGGTGTTCAGCCACAATGGGAATCAGCTGTGTAGGTGTTCAGCTACAATGGGAATCAGCTGTGTAGGTGTTCAGCTACAATGGGAATCAGCTGTGTAGGTGTTCAGCTACAATGGGAATCAGCTGTGTAGGTGTTCAGCCACAATGGGAATCAGCTGTGGTTGGTCGAATTGTTTTGATAGTATTTCATTTTTTAGATGTGGAATATATTTCAATACGATATTACTGTAGAAATGTAGCAAATTGTTGTCTTCTTCAATTGATACACTACATAACCAGGGCCCATAGGCTTCCATTTAGGACCCGTCCTCTGTCTGCTCCCAGATACCACTCTATTATACTACACTACATAATACTACATAACCAGATACCACTCTATTATACTACACTACATAATACTACATAACCAGATACCACTCTATTATACTACACTACATAACCAGATACCACTCTATTATACTACACTACATAACCAGGGCCCATAGGGCTCCATTAGGACCCGTCCTCTGTCTGCTCCCAGATACCACTCTATTATACTACACTACATAACCAGGGCCCATAGGGCTCCATTAGGACCCGTCCTCTGTCTGCTTAGGGCTTTCAAAGACGCTGGTGTTCAGCATCAACGTCCTGTATGTTTCTGCTCCATGTCCTGTACTGTCATGTCTTCCCCAATGACATACAGCTAATGACAGAAGAAAAACACACCATTTAGAAAACTTGAATGTTAGTATTTAGGAATCAGTGTGTGCGTGTGTGTGTGTGTGTGTGTGTGTGTGTGTGTGTGTGTGTGTGTGTGTGCATGCTTGTGCGTGTATTTACGAGTCTGTGTGCGTCTACGTGTCTACGAGAGTGTGTGTCTGATTGTATGAATACCTTTGATATCTAGCTCATAGTTTTGATAATCCCTCTATCTGTACAATGTGAACACAAGTAGATCCAAATCAGACACCAGTCTTAAACTATGGTAAGACTGATGTTGACACCAGGCCTAAGCTATGATAAGGCTGATGTTGACACCAGGCCTAAACTATGGTAAGGCTGAGGTTGACACCAGGCCTAAACTATGGTAAGACTGATGTTGACACCAGTCCTAAGCTATGATAAGACTGATGTTGACACCAGGCCTAAACTATGATAAGACTGATGTTGACACCAGTCCTAATGTCACACCCTGACCATCGTTTGCTTTGTATGTTTTTATGTTTTGGTGTGTGGTGTGATCTGAGTGGGCATTCTATGTTGGATGTCTTGTTTGTCTATTTCTATGTCTGGCCTCTGTCCCGAGCTTCTGCCCCTCTGTCCCGAGCTGCCGCCCCTCTGTCCCGAGCTGCCCCTCAGTCCAGTGGGGTCATTAAGTAGGGTCGCCGTGGCTAGGAGGCCACGGAAGCGGACAAGGTGGGGGACTAAGACTACGGTGAACTGCTGGGGGGGGGGGGGGTACCGTCACACCCTGACCATAGTTTGCTTCGTATGTTTCTATGTTTTGGTTGGGCAGGGTGTGATCTGAGTGGGCATTCTATGTTGGATGTCTTGTTTGTCTATTTCTATGTCTGGCCTATATGGTTCTCAATCAGAGGCAGGTGTTAGTCATTGTCTCTGATTGGGAACCATATTTATGTAGCCTGGGTTTCACTGTGTGTTTGTGGGTGATTGTTCCTGTCTTTGTGTTTTGCACCAGATGGGACTGTTTTAGGTTTTCTCACGTTTGTTGTTTTTGTTAGTTATCTCATGTGTAGTTTCTTTATAAATTAAAGAACATGAATAACCACCACGCTGCATTTTGGTCCGCCTCTACTTCACCTAAAGAAAACCCTTACACCTAAGCTATGGTAAGACAGATGTTGACACCAGTCCTAAGCTATGATAAGACTGATGTTGACACCAGTCCTAAGCTATGGTATGACTGATGTTGACACCAGTCCTAAACTATGGTAAGACTGATGTTGACACCAGTCCTAAGCTATGATAAGACTGATGTTGACACCAGTCCTAAGCTATGATAAGACTGATGTTGACACCAGTCCTAAGCTATGGTATGACTGATGTTGACACCAGTCCTAAACTATGATAAGACTGATGTTGACACCAGTCCTAAGCTATGATAAGACTGATGTTGACACCAGTCCTAAGCTATGGTAAGACAGATGTTGACACCAGTCCTAAGCTATGGTAAGACAGATGTTGACACCAGTCCTAAGCTATGGTAAGATTGATGTTGTGGTCTCTTATCTTCCATACACATGATGGCGAAGTCCAACATCAGTCACAGTGTACCACAGAGTTGGGCAACTCTGGTCCACGTGGGGCCTGCTGCTTTCATTTATGTTAGTTCAAACCAGGAAACCAGTGTCTGATCTAGATCTGGTAGACTAGGTGTGTTAAACCAGGAAACCAGTGTCTGATCTAGATCTGGTAGACTAGGTGTGTTAAACCAGGAAACCAGTGTCTGATCTAGATCTGGTAGACTAGGTGTGTTAAACCAGGAAACCAGTGTCTGATCTAGATCTGGTAGACTAGGTGTGTTAAACCAGGAAACCAGTGTCTGATCTAGATCTGGTAGACTAGGTGTGTTAAACCAGGAAACCAGTGTCTGATCTAGATCTGGTAGACTAGGTGTGTTAAACCAGGAAACCAGTGTCTGATCTAGATCTGGTAGTCTAGGTGTGTTAAACCAGGAAACCAGTGTCTGATCTAGATCTGGTAGACTAGGTGTGTTAAACCAATTGTGTGCATTTAAGTTTTGTGTGAAAGACATTCAGGCTCCACAAGGACCAGCGTTGCCCATCTCTGCTCTCCATAAAGCTGCTTCTTATGACGATCTGTGTCCCTTATGAAGGTATTCATAACACCATATAGAAGATCTGTGTCCCTTATGAAGGTATTCATAACACCATATAGAGGATCTGTGTCCCTTATGAAGGTATTCATAACACCATATAGAGGATCTGTGTCCCTTATGAAGGTATTCATAACACCATATAGACGATCTGTGTCCCTTATGAAGGTATTCATAACACCATATAGAGGATCTGTGTCCCTTATGAAGGTATTCATAACACCATATAGAGGATCTGTGTCCCTTATGAAGGTATTCATAACACCATATAGAAGATCTGTGTCCCTTATGAAGGTATTCATAACACCATATAGAGGATCTGTGTCCCTTATGAAGGTATTCATAACACCATATAGACGATCTGTGTCCCTTATGAAGGTATTCATAACACCATATAGACGATCTGTTTCTCCACCATATAGTTTCTACACCATATAGAGGATCTGTGTCCCTTATGAAGGTATTCATAACACCATATAGAGGATCTGTTTCTCTTATGAATGTATTCATAACACCATATAGACGTAAAGCGTCAGTGTTAGGAAGGCAGTTTCATAACACCTTACGACTGCATCCAAAAGGATCTAGTAATATAATTATAATGCCTTATAACTATTCAAAAGTCGAGCGTCACCAACAATGAGGATATAAAAACATCAGTCTTAACCTTGGTTGGAGTGAAGGGGCGGAGTCTTTGCATAGTGAAGCCACGCCCTCTATGTTTAATGAATACAAGTTCTTGTTTTTAGCACTTGGTATCAGTTGGTATTGACAGTACTGGATGGTGGATAAGAAACTAACCAATGGTTACACAGTTTCAGAAAAGTATATCTTATATATAGACATGTATATATATGTATATATATAGAGAGAGAGATGTATATTCATTTATAGGCTAAGCTTTAACATAGCACAGTAAACACTTTGCACACATGATATAAACCACAACATTTCTCTGGTTTGTGAAGTTTCTCTCAGACCAATGTTATGGAGGCAGGTCGCCCAAAGAAGCAGGAACTCAACTAGCCGTGTTGTAGGCCATTTTGTGTTGTAGTTGTTCTTTACTATAAAGTCAGAATACTGGAGATTCAGAACACTTGGACCGCACAGAGAAAACAACAGGAAAAAAACAGAGAAGTTATAAAAACAGTCAAGTAGAGATGTTGATTTTGTATAATAGTTCGCATCATTTCTGGGGTTTTCTCTCTCTCTCTCTCTCTCTCTCTCTCTCTCTTTCTCTCTCTCTCACTCTCTCTCTGTCTGTCTCTCTCACTCTCACACACTCCATCTCTTTCCCTCCATCTCTCTCTCCCCCTCTCATCCTTCATTCCTGTACAGTTGGTGTAGTGGTGACAGTAGAAACAGCTAAAGGGCTCATAGTGATGGTTGGTTGAAGTTTGTACAGAAACATTTCTTTTTTGTGTAAACAGGCACACACAGATGGACTAGACGGGGGGGGGGGGCGTACCCCATGGCCACGAACCCCCCTAGTCACCGACAACAAAACGTCTGTTTGTGTTGTTCATCAGTCTTTCTTTGATTCCTCTTTGTCTATTGTCTATTTTTGTAATCCTTGGTTTATAAGTCCAATTGATACATCTTCCCTGCATCCCTTTCTTAAACACAGTCGTTTTCTTCCATCGTTCGTCCTTTGGCTTTGGGCCCGGGGTCTCAGGCCTGCTGAGATGAAATTAAGGCCAACTATGGTCCTGGAAGTTCCTTCTACACCTTTCTTCTACAGTTCCAGTTCTAGAGTTCTACTGTTCTACAGTTCCAGTTCTAGAGTTCTTCTGTTCTACAATTCTAGTTCTAGAGTTCTACTGTTCTACAGTTCCAGTTCTAGAGTTCTTCTGTTCTACAATTCTAGTTCTAGAGATCTTCTGTTCTACAATTCCAGTTCTAGAGTTCTTCTGTTCTACAATTCTAGTTCTAGAGTTCTTCAGTTCTACAGTTCCAGTTCTAGAGTTCTTCTGTTCTACAGTTCTAGTTCTAGAGTTCTTCAGTTCCACAACTCCAGTTCTAGTTCTTCTTCAGTTCCACAGCTTCAGTTCTAGAGTTCTTCTGTTCTACATTTGTAGTTCTAGAGTTCTTTCTCCAGTACTTTGCCCTGCTGTCTCCCGTGGTGATGGAGATGAAAGGTTCTGTTCTAGCTGGCCAGACCCAGATAATGAAGTTTCAAAACAAGCCCATGGTCTTGTTGTCACAGATGTCTTTGTGTTTGGTTGTTTTCTCTCTCTCTCTCTCTCTCTCTCTTTCTCTTTCTCTTTCTCTTTCTCTTTCTCTTTCTCTTTCTCTTTCTCTTTCACTAACGTTGTCGCACTGTTGGCCAGTTCTCTATTGTGCAAATTCACGCTGTCTCTGGTAGGTCCACTCGGAACGAGCTAGCAAATCCTTTTGTGGGCTGCAAGGCAAGAGAAAACACACTTGTTAGACAAATGGTGTATATCCCTTTCTCTTACTCTTTTATTCTGTACATTTTCAAATAATCATCATGGCCATTAGCACCAAGGTTATGTCCCAAATGGCAACCTATACCGTAAGTAGTGCACAACTTTTGACCAGGGCCTTATGTGGCCACTATAGGTACTAGGGTGCCATTTGGGATGCACTCCTGGTGTTTTACCTGTCCTTATATGGTCTGTCCAGAAAAACCTCCTGGCCCTAATTATAAACTACAACCAGACTATAATAACTGGTTATAAACTACAACCAGACTATAATAACTGGTTATAAACTACAACCAGACTATACTAACTGGTTATAAACTACAACCAGACTATACTAACTGGTTATAAACTACAACCAGACTATAATAACTGGTTATAAACTACAACCAGACTATAATAACTGGTTGTAAACTACAACCAGACTATAATAACTGGTTATAAACTACAACCAGACTATAATAACTGGTTATAAACTACAACCAGGCTATAATAACTGGTTATAAACTACAGTTGAGGGATGGTTGTACTACAGTTGAGGGATGGTTGTACTACAGTTGAGGGATGGTTGTACTACAGTTGAGGGATGGTTGAACTACAGTTGAGGGATGGTTGAACTACAGTTGAGGGATGGTTGAACTACAGTTGAGGGATGGTTGAACTACAGTTGAGGGATGGTTGAACTACAGTTGAGGGATGGTTGAACTACAGTTGAGGGATGGTTGTACTACAGTTGAGGGATGGTTGAACTACAGTTGAGGGATGGTTGTACTACAGTTGAGGGATGGTTGAACTACAGTTGAGGGATGGTTGAACTACAGTTGAGGGATGGTTGTACTACAGTTGAGGGATGGTTGAACTACAGTTGAGGGATGGTTGTACTACAGTTGAGGGATGGTTGTACTACAGTTGAGGGATGGTTGAACTACAGTTGAGGGATGGTTGTACTACAGTTGAGGGATGGTTGTACTACAGTTGAGGGATGGTTGAACTACAGTTGAGGGATGGTTGTACTACAGTTGAGGGATGGTTGTACTACAGTTGAGGGATGGTTGAACTACAGTTGAGGGATGGTTGAACTACAGTTGAGGGATGGTTGTACTACAGTTGAGGGATGGTTGAACTACAGTTGAGGGATGGTTGAACTACAGTTGAGGGATGGTTGTACTACAGTTGAGGGATGGTTGTACTACAGTTGCGGGATGGTTGAACTACAGTTGAGGGATGGTTGTACTACAGTTGAGGGATGGTTGAACTACAGTTGAGGGATGGTTGAACTACAGTTGAACTACAGTTGAGGGATGGTTGAACTACAGTTGAGGGATGGTTGAACTACAGTTGAGGGATGGTTGTACTACAGTTGAACTACAGTTGAGGGATGGTTGAACTACAGTTGAAGGATGGTTGAACTACAGTTGCGGGATGGTTGAACTACAGTTGAGGGATGGTTGAACTACAGTTGAGGGATGGTTGAACTACAGTTGAGGGATGGTTGAACTACAGTTGAGGGATGGTTCAACTACAGTTGAGGGATGGTTCAACTACAGTTGAAGGATGGTTGAACTACAGTTGCGGGATGGTTGAACTACAGTTGAGGGATGGTTGAACTACAGTTGAGGGATGGTTGAACTACAGTTGAAGGATGGTTGAACTACAGTTGCGGGATGGTTGAACTACAGTTGAGGGATGGTTGAACTACAGTTGAGGGATGGTTGAACTACAGTTGAGGGATGGTTGAACTACAGTTGAGGGATGGTTGAACTACAGTTGAGGGATGGTTGAACTACAGTTGAACTACAGTTGAGGGATGGTTGAACTACAGTTGAACTACAGTTGAGGGATGGTTGAACTACAGTTGAGGGATGGTTGAACTACAGTTGAGGGATGGTTGAACTACAGTTGAGGGATGGTTGAACTACAGTTGAACTAAAGTCATGGGGCATTTATAAGATACAGTCTTCAATAGCCAATGGCTATAGTCCAATATCATTCATTTACACGTCCAAAATGTTGGTACCAATCCCAGATTACTCAGATATGAAGCAGACAGAAGGGAATGAAGTTGTTCTTGTAATTATCTATGCTCCGTAGCACAGCACCAAGTGGCAAGGCACAACACACTCATATATTTTATGTTCATCTAACCTCGTGGGGACCTATAACTATTTTCCATTCAAAATCCTATTTCCCCTAACCCCTAAACCTAACCCTAACCTGTAACCCTACCCCTAACCCTAAACCTAACCCTTAACCTTAACCCTAACCTTAACCCGTAACCTTAACCCAAACCTAAATCTAACCTTAAACCCAACCACTAACCCCGTACCCTTACCCTAACCGTAATTCTAACCCTAACACTTAGGTATGAATGGAAAAGAGTAGGAGAAAGCATTGACTGTGGGAGATAGTGAGGGCCTAATTAAGAGAGCTGGAAGGGCCACCGACATGAGGAGGAAGTTCAACAGAAAATGTATGTTTTTATTTGCTTCAATTATATCGCTTATCCTTGTAGAACTTAATCGTGTCAGCCCTTGGTGGGATTTCCAATTATGTACTTACTTATTTCATTATTTATCTATTCATTTCACTGATTCAGTTCACATGCATTATTGTGATTTTATTACATAATATTTGTTTTTAAAATTCAACTTTTTTACCCTCAGCACCTTATTAATAAGTGTGTTCCTCCTGTTGAACTGTGATGGGTGACCCCTATAGACCCCTATAGACCCATATAGACCCCTATAGACCTCTATAGACCCCTGTAGACCTCTATAGACCTCTATAGACCCCTGTAGACCTCTATAGACCCCTATAGACCTCTATAGACCTCTATAGACCCCTGTAGACCTCTATAGACCCCTATAGACCCCTATAGACCCCTATAGACCCCTATAGACCCCTATAGACCCCTATAGACCTCTATAGACCCCTATAGACCTCTATAGACCCCTATAGACCTCTATAGACCCCTGTAGACCTATATAGACCTCTATAGACCCCTGTAGACCTCTATAGACCCCTATAGACCTCTATAGACCCCTATAGACCCCTATAGACCTCTATAGACCCCTATAGACCTCTATAGACCCCTGTAGACCTCTATAGACCCCTGTAGACCCCTATAGACCCCTATAGACCCCTATAGACCTCTATAGACCCCTATAGACCCCTATAGACCCCTATAGACCTCTATAGACCCCTGTAGACCCCTATAGAACCCTATAGACCTCTATAGACCCCTATAGACCTCTATAGACCCCTATAGACCTCTATAGACCCCTGTAGACCTATATAGACCTCTATAGACCCCTGTAGACCTCTATAGACCCCTATAGACCTCTATAGACCCCTGTAGACCTCTATAGACCCATATATACACGTATAGACCCCTATAGACCCCTATAAACCTCTATAGACCTCTATAGACCCCTGTAGACCTCTATAGACCCCTGTAGACCTCTATAGACCCATATATACACTTATAGACCCCTAAGACCTCTATAGAACCCTATAGACCTCTCATGTTCTCCCACCCTCTCCAGACCAGTCCTAAGTACAACATAGAAACAGGGCAGAAGGTTTTTACAGCAGCAGAGACAGAAACCCTCTTAAACCTCAACCAAACCCCTCAGCTTAACATAGTCTGGTCCTCATGGGGATGTGGGAAATGTCCCCATGAGGGAGAATCTTCCCCGCAAGGTTAGAAGAACCAACGCATCACACACACACACACACACACACACAGAGAGGGAAACAAACAAAGGGGCAGTGGGTAGAGTAATTCAGCACGAAGCAGAACTTCATCATGATTATTACCTGAGGGAGAATGAGCCAGCATGCAGTAACACACATACACACACACACACACACAGACACAGACTCTGACAGACACACACACACACACACACACACACACACACACACACACACACACACACACACACACACACACACACACACACACATAGACACAGACACTGACAGACACACACACACACAGACACACACACACAGACACACACACACACACACACACACATAGACACAGACACTGACAGACACACACACACAGACACATAGACACACACACACACACAGACACACACACAGACACACACACACACACACAGACACACACACACACACACAGCATGCCCTAAAATGTAGAATCACAATTAACAGCAGCGTGTTAATTTAGCAGTGGAGCAGCTCATTATGTAACTAAGTGTTAAAACACAGTTAAAAACAACCGTCTTCACTCCCTGCCAGTCTAATGATGTCCTGGCGTTGTTGCTCTTTATGTTTCCATAGAAACACGTGGCAAATGGTAGCCTACACCTTACATAGTGTATTTCATTTAACAAGGTCCCACAGGGCTCTGGTCAAAAGCAGTACACTACATAGGGAATAGGGTGCCATTTCTGACGCAGCCCATAGTGAGAAGAGAGGTGGAAGGACAATCAGTAGGAAGGTGTTTTTAGATAACGAATGCCGTTATTTATCGATGAGTCGTAGGCTACGTCCCCGTTCCCTACTTTTCACCAGGACCCAGACGCATGTATAGTATGACATCATAATATCACTACATGTATTGTATGACATCATAATATCACTACTGAGCTCAGTACATGTATAGTATCACATCATAATAGCACTACTGAGCTCAGTACATGTATAGTATCACATCATAATAGCACTACTGAGCTCAGTACATGTATAGTATGACATCATAATATCACTACTGAGCTCAGTACATGTATAGTATGACATCATAATATCACTACTGAGCTCACTACATGTATAGTATGACATCATAATATCACTACATGTATGGTATGACATCATAATATCACTACTGAGCTTAGTACATGTTTTGTAGAAGAATAACCTTGGTTTCTAGTTTTCACTGAACATGTCAAACCAGAAGAAAGTGTTGAGATGTCTAATCTGACCTTGTTTGCTAAACGGTGGTTCACTGATAGAGAAATGGCCTGAAGAACTATAGTTCAGAAAATCTGCTAATAGAACAGGTAGATATATATACAGTGCCTTGCGAAAGTATTCGGCCCCCTTGAACTTTGCGAACTTTTCCCACATTTCAGGCTTCAAACATAAAGATATAAAACTGTATTTTTTTGTGAAGAATCAACAACAAGTGGGACACAATCATGAAGTGGAACGACATTTATTGGATATTTCAAACTTTTTTAACAAATCAAAAACTGAAAAATTGGGCGTGCAAGATTATTCAGCCCCTTTACTTTCAGTGCAGCAAACTCTCTCCAGAAGTTCAGTGAGGATCTCTGAATGATCAAATGTTGACCTAAATGACTAATGATGATAAATACAATCCACCTGTGTGTAATCAAGTCTCAGTATAAATGCACCTGCACTGTGATAGTCTCAGAGGTCCGTTAAAAGCGCAGAGAGCATCATGAAGAACATGGAACACACCAGGCAGGTCCGAGATACTGTTGTGAAGAAGTTTAAAGCCGAATTTGGATACAAAAAGATTTCCCAAGCTTTAAACATCCCAAGGAGCACTGTGCAAGCGATAATATTGAAATGGAAGGAGTATCAGACCACTGCAAATCTACCAAGACCTGGCCGTCCCTCTAAACTTTCAGCTCATACAAGGAGAAGACTGATCAGAGATGCAGCCAAGAGGCCCATGATCACTCTGGATGAACTGCAGAGATCTACAGCTGAGGTGGGAGACTCTGTCCATAGGACAACAATCAGTCGTATATTGCACAAATCTGGCCTTTATGGAAGAGTGGCAAGAAGAAAGCCATTTCTTAAAGATATCCATAAAAAGTGTCGTTTAAAGTTTGCCACAAGCCACCTGGGAGACACACCAAACATGTGGAAGAAGGTGCTCTGGTCAGATGAAAACAAAATTGAACTTTTTGGCAACAATGCAAAACGTTATGTTTGGCGTAAAAGCAACACAGCTCATCACCCTGAACACACCATCCCCACTGTCAAACATGGTGGTGGCAGCATCATGGTTTGGGCCTGCTTTTCTTCAGCAGGGACAGGGAAGATGGTTAAAATTGATGGGAAGATGGATGGAGCCAAATACAGGACCATTCTGGAAGAAAACCTGATGGAGTCTGCAAAAGACCTGAGACTGGGACGGAGATTTGTCTTCCAACAAGACAATGATCCAACACATAAATCAAAATCTACAATGGAATGGTTCAAAAATAAACATATCCAGGTGTTAGAATGGCCAAGTCAAAGTCCAGACCTGAATCCAATCGAGAATCTGTGGAAAGAACTGAAAACTGCTGTTCACAAATGCTCTCCATCCAACCTCACTGAGCTCGAGCTGTTTTGCAAGGAGGAATGGGAAAAAATTTCAGTCTCTCGATGTGCAAAACTGATAGAGACATACCCCAAGCGACTTACAGCTGTAATCGCAGCAAAAGTTGGCGCTACAAAGTATTAACTTAAGGGGGCTGAATCATTTTGCACGCCCAATTTTTCAGTTTTTGATTTGTTAAAAACGTTTGAAATATCCAATAAATGTCGTTTCACTTCATGATTGTGTCCCACTTGTTGTTGATTCTTCACAAAAAAATACAGTTTTATATCTTTATGTCTGAAGCCTGAAATGTGGCAAAAGGTCGCAAAGTTCAAGGGGGCCGAATACTTTCGCAAGGCACTGTATATACTATATACTGTTTATAGGGGACAGGAAAGAAAAATGTGGCCACAAACACATTTTTGAATCAAAAGTTGATTTTTTATTTTTTATTTTTATTTGAAACAATAAATATGGTGAAGGATTTAGGAGGTTAGAGAAATATATAGGGGGGTTTAGCAGAAGGGAAATATATAGGGGGGTTTAGCAGAAGGGAAATATATAGGGGGTTTAGCAGAAGGGGTACATTTAGAAAAAAAGAAACAACTAAATGTTTACTTAAAAATTTCTAAACAGAAAATACACAAATAAAAAAGCAATAGTCTCCATTTCAAAAAGTATCTTTAAAAAAATGATCAGAAGTTATTTGCTAAAAAAATATTATAAAATCAGAGTTTCTTTAAAAAGTATATTTCAAAAATATAATCAGATCAGAATTTCTTAGATTTTTACATTTGTTTATATTTACAGATCAGAGGTTTTTTTCGAAAGTATATTTAAAAAATGTTATGAGATCAGAATTGATTTCAAAAAGTAGCTTTTAAAATATTATCAGATCAGAATTTCTTTCAAAAAGTGGTTAATATGGATAGTGGACCAGGCCAAAGTCGTAGGGCTCTAGTGACGTAGTCTGGTACTCATACTCACAGAAGGTGGGTTTGTACGGTAGCGGTAGTGTACCCCTTAAGGACTCATAGTCTTTCCTCTCTAGCGTGGTGTCTGTAGTAGTAGTGGCTGTAGCTCTAGCTGGGCTGTTGTGTTGGACATGCAGCTGATGTGACTGGTGGAGGTGGTGGTGGTGGTGGAGGTGGTGCATTGACCGTGGCAGTGTGGTGCATCCGCCGACATCTTTTCCGAACGTAGAGAATGACCTATCAGAGGTCGTGAGTTCAGAAGTCAGCGTAAGGTCGTTGTCGTGGTGACCGGACGCGGCGGTGGCGGGTACCTCAGTGTTCGGCACGGAGTCCATGCCTGGCACGTGCAGGTTGCTACGGTAATCGCCACCGGTGCCCTGGCGACCGTCGCCAGCGACGAAGGCTGGCATCCAGCAGCGGTCGGAGTGACCCAGGGCCTTACACTCCTCTGTACAGTTAGAGAAGAGATCTGTACCTACAGGGAGGGGAGGAGGAGAGGTGGGTAGAGGGATAGAGGAAGGGAGGAAGATGAGAGGAAAAGAAGGAAGGATGGAGGGGTGGGGGGTGAGGAGGGAGATAAATTGAGGGAGAGGGTGGAGAGAAAGAGAAGGAAGGATGGAGGGGTGGGGGGTGAGGAGGGAGATAAATTGAGGGAGAGGGTGGAGAGAAAGAGAAGGAAGGATGGAGGGGTGGGGGGTGAGGAGGGAGATAAATTGAGGGAGAGGGTGGAGAGAAAGAGAAGGAAGGATGGAGGGGTGGGGGGTGAGGAGGGAGATAAATTGAGGGAGAGGGTGGAGAGAAAGAGAAGGAAGGATGGAGGGGTGGGGGGTGAGGAGGGAGATAAATTGAGGGAGAGGGTGGAGAGAAAGAGAAGATACACACGTTAGAAAATTGGTTTGTGATGTTAAAAACAACAGAATGCTATTAATCAAACAGACAGTGGTAAACAGTGATGGAGTCTGTGGTTTGTTTGGGCAGATTTCTCATTCATCTGAAGCAATATGCAATCATACCAGCATTATGTTCCAAAACCATTACATCCTCCATCTATCAATCAACTTCCTCCAACTGCAGCATTAACACAATTGATGTTCAAGACCCAGTCTCACCCAAAAGAGGAGATAAAACTACATCCCAAATATAACCCTATTCGCCATTATAGTGCACTACTTTTGACCCCAGAAGTATGCAGGGAATAGGGTGCCATTTGGAACACAGTGTGAGACAAAGTTACACTAAACTAAGACAAAAAACAACAATTATATTCTGAAATACAAAAAAGTCACATAAAGGGATGATGCTTATTGAACGATTTGGGTTCCTTTTGAATCCGACACAGATCGGCAATTCATTGACACTGAGCGTTGAGACAAAACACTGGCTGAGACAAGACAAAAAGGTGAAAATTGCGATCCAATAACTCACGCTGAGCGTAAAAGAGGTACAGTTGAGTTAATTAGTCACTTTTAGAGAGAAGAAAGGGAATATAAAAAGAAGTGGGAGTGGAAGGGAGGGATGGAGGGAGAGAGAGAGGGAGAGAGGGGGGAGGGAGATGGAGAGAGAGAGAGAGAGGGGGGGAGGGAGATGGAGAGAGAGGGAGTGAGGGGGGAGGGAGATGGAGAGAGAGAGAGGGAGTGAGGGGGGAGGGAGATGGAGAGAGAGAGAGGAGAGGGAGTGAGGAGGGGGGGGGGGGAGGGAGATGGAGAGAGAGAGAGAGAGGGGGGAGGGAGATGGAGAGAGAGAGAGGGAGTGAGGGGGGAGGGAGATGGAGAGAGAGAGAGGGAGTGAGGGGGAGGGAGATGGAGAGAGAGGGAGAGAGAGGGGAGGGAGATGGAGAGAGAGAGAGAGAGAGGGAGTGAGGGGGGAGGGAGATGGAGAGAGAGAGAGAGGGGGGAGGGAGATGGAGAGAGAGGGAGTGAGGGGGGAGGGAGATGGAGAGAGAGAGAGAGAGGGGGGAGGGAGATGGAGAGAGAGGGAGTGAGGGGGAGGGAGATGGAGAGAGAGAGAGAGAGAGAGAGAGGGAGGAAGAGAAAAGGAGCAAAAGAGAAACAGAGAACGAGAAGAGAGAGATGGAGATGGAGGAAGAGAGAAACAGAGTACGAGGAGAGAGAGAGAGAGAGAGAGAGATGGAGGAAGAGAGAAACAGAGTATGAGGAGAGATAGAGAGAGAGGGGGGAGGGAGAGGGAGAGGGAGAGAGAGAGAGAGAGAGAGAGAAAGAGAGGGAAATGATGGGAGAGAAAAAGAGGGCCTGAGGAAGAGAGAGCGAAAGGAAAGAGAGGGAGGAAGAGGGAAACAGAGGAAGAGGAGGAGAATGAGAGAGAGTAAAAAAGAGAGGGAGGAAGAGAAAAGGAGCAAGAGAGAAACAGAGTACGAGGAGAGATAGAGAGAGAGAGAGAGAGAGAGGGGGAGGGGGAGGGAGAGGGAGAGAGAGAGAGAGAGAGAGAGAGAGGGAAATGTTGGGAGAGAAAAGAGGGCCTGAGGAAGAGAGAGCGAAAGGAAAGAGAGGGAGGAAGAGAGAAACAGAGGAAGAGGAGGAGAATGAGAGAGAGAGAGAGAGAGAGAGAGAGAGAGAGAGAGAGAGAGAGACGGAGGAAGAGAGAGGAAGAGAGCAACAAAATGAAACCTCCAACTTAATCGTGGTGCAGATTGGATTTGCAGTTTTTTTTTTCAGTTTTCCCAACGCCGGGACAATGCCGACACATTGGAATGGAGTGATCAAAGGAGGAGTGGAGCGAAGGGTGGAGGGAAGATAGGAGAGGGGGAGGGAAGGTAGGAGAAGAAGGGGTCAATCTCTCCAGTCAGTAATTCCTCCATACCGTGGCTGAGAGGGCTGGAGATCAAAGGACCTGCTTAGACAAATCTGTCCCGCTGATTATACTGTGTGTGTGTGTGTTGGACAAATCTGGATCGTTGATAATACTGCTGCTGCAATGCTGCTCTCTCTCCATCCCTCCCTCCCTCTCTCTCTCTCTCTCTCTCTCTCTCTCTCTCTCTCTCTCTCTCTCTCTCTCTCTCTCTACTTCCCTCCCTCTCTCTCTCTCTCTCCTTCCCTCTGTCTCTCTCTCTCTCTGTCTCTCTCTCTCTCTCTCTCAGCTATCTCTCCCTCTCAGCTATCTCTCCTCTCAGCTATCTCTCTCTCAGCTATCTCTCCCTCTCAGCTATCTCTCCCTCTCAGCTATCTCTCCCTCTCAGCTATCTCTCCCTCTCAGCTATCTCTCCCTCTCAGCTATCTCTCTCTCTCAGCTATCTCCCTCTCAGCTATCTCTCCCTCTCAGCTATCTCTCCCTCTCAGCTATCTCTCTCTCTCAGCTATCTCTCTCTCAGCTATCTCTCTCTCAGCTATCTCTCCCTCTCAGCTATCTCTCCCTCTCAGCTATCTCTCTCTCTGTCTCTCACATCTGCACATAGTTGATACAGAGAACAAACAAGCTGAGAGAGAGAGAGGGATGAGGATAGGTGCAGAGAAGCCTTGTCAGATGATGTCAAATTAAACTGTTATTCTCTCTGGCTGCATGTTTCCTCCGGTATCTGTGGTGTGTGTGTGTGTGTGTGTGTGTGTGTGTGTGTGCGTGTGCGTGTGTGTGTGTGTGTGTGTGCGTGTGTGTGTGTGTGTCACCATAGGCTGTTTATCCCCTGCACCTTTTCTCCCCCAGAGCAGGAAATAAACAAGACAAAACAATGACTAGCAATGACAACCCCTGCCAGCAGCTACATATTACGGAATGACCTCATCAAGACACACACACACACACACATACATGTATATGCACAAACACACACAAACATGCATTTATATACACAAACACACGCACACAAACACAAACAGAGATCCACAAACCGCAAACAAATGCACACACACCAACACGCACAAAGCAGACACTGACCCACTTTGCACACATACAGACACACACACACACACACAAAGCGGACCCCCCCCCCCCCCCCCCACACACACACACACATAACCAAAACAAATAAGCCATCTCGTTGCTAATAAGCAATCAGTGCTATTATGTTCCTCTTATCTCTGTGTTATTCCACCTTGGGATAGAGGGATAGATGTATAGAGTTAGAGAGAGAGGTATAGAGGGATAGATGTATAGAGTTATAGAGAGAGGTATAGAGGGATAGAGTTATAGAGAGAGGGATAGAGGGATAGATGTATAGCGTTAGAGAGAGAGGTATAGAGGGATAGAGGTAGAGAGAGAGGGATAGAGGGATAGATGTATAGAGTTATAGAGAGAGGGATAGAGGGATAGATGTATAGAGTTATAGAGAGAGGTATAGAGGGATAGATGTATAGAGTTATAGAGAGAGGGATAGAGGGATAGATGTATAGAGTTATAGAGAGAGGTATAGAGGGATAGAGGCAGAGAGAGAGGTATAGAGGGATAGATGTATAGAGTTATAGAGAGAGGGATAGAGGGATAGATGTATAGAGTTATAGAGAGAGGGATAGAGGGATAGATGTATAGAGTTATAGAGAGAGGTATAGAGGGAGAGATGTATAGAGTTATAGAGAGAGGTATAGAGGGAGAGATGTATAGAGTTATAGAGAGAGGTATAGAGGGATAGATGTATAGAGTTATAGAGAGAGGGATAGAGGGATAGATGTATAGAGTTATAGAGAGAGGGATAGAGGGATAGATGTATAGAGTTATAGAGAGAGGTATAGAGGGATAGATGTATCGAGTTATAGAGAGAGGTATAGAGGGATAGATGTATAGAGTTATAGAGAGAGGTATAGAGGGATAGATGTATAGAGTTAGAGAGAGAGGTATAGAGGGAGAGATGTATAGAGTTAGAGAGAGAGGGATAGATGTATAGAGTTATAGAGAGAGGGATAGAGGGATAGAGAGAGGTATAGAGGGATAGATGTATAGAGTTATAGAGAGAGGTATAGAGGGATAGAGGGATAGAGAGAGGTATAGAGGGATAGATGTATAGAGTTAAAGAGAGAGGTATAGAGGGATAGAGGGATAGAGAGAGGTATAGAGGGAGAGATGTATAGAGTTAGAGAGAGAGGTATAGAGGGATAGAGGGATAGAGAGAGGTATAGAGGGATAGAGGGATAGAGGGATAGATGTATAGAGTTAGAGAGAGAGGTATAGAGGGAGAGATGTATAGAGTTATAGAGAGAGGTATAGAGGGATAGAGGGATAGAGAGAGGTATAGAGGGATAGAGGGATAGATGTATAGAGTTATAGAGAGAGGTATAGAGGGATAGATGTATAGAGTTATAGAGAGAGGTATAGAGGGATAGATGTATACAGTTATAGAGAGAGGTATAGAGGGATAGATGTATAGAGTTATAGAGAGCGGGATAGAGGGATAGATGTATAGAGTTATAGAGAGAGGTATAGAGGGATAGATGTATAGAGTTATAGAGAGCGGGATAGAGGGATAGATGTATAGAGTTATAGAGAGAGGTATAGAGGGATAGATGTATAGAGTTATAGAGAGAGGTATAGAGGGATAGATGTATAGAGTTATAGAGAGAGGTATAGAGGGATAGAGGGATAGATGTATAGAGTTATAGAGAGAGGTATAGAGGGATAGATGTATAGAGTTAGAGAGAGAGGTATAGAGGGATAGAGGCAGAGAGAGAGGGATAGAGGGATAGATGTATAGAGTTATAGAGAGAGGTATAGAGGGATAGATGTATAGAGTTATAGAGAGAGGTATAGAGGGAGAGATGTATAGAGTTATAGAGAGAGGTATAGAGGGATAGATGTATAGAGTTATAGAGAGAGGTATAGAGGGAGAGATGTATAGAGTTATAGAGAGAGGTATAGAGGGATAGATGTATAGAGTTATAGAGAGAGGTATAGAGGGAGAGATGTATAGAGTTATAGAGAGAGGTATAGAGGGATAGATGTATAGAGTTATAGAGAGAGGTATAGAGGGATAGAGGGATAGAGGCAGAGAGAGAGGGATAGAGGGATAGATGTATAGAGTTATAGAGAGAGGTATAGAGGGATAGATGTATAGAGTTATAGAGAGAGGTATAGAGGGATAGATGTATAGAGTTATAGAGAGAGGTATAGAGGGATAGATGTATAGAGTTATAGAGAGAGGGATAGAGGGATAAATGTATAGAGTTATAGCGAGAGGTATAGATGTATAGAGTTATAGAGAGAGGTATAGAGGGATAGATGTATAGAGTTATAGAGAGAGGTATAGAGGGATAGAGGTAGAGAGTTATAGAGAGAGGTATAGAGGGATAGATGTATAGAGTTATAGAGAGAGGGATAGAGGGATAGATGTATAGAGTTAGAGAGAGAGGTATAGAGGGATAGATGTATAGAGTTATAGAGAGAGGTATATAGGGATAGATGTATAGAGTTATAGAGAGAGGTATAGAGGGATAGAGGTAGAGAGAGAGGTATAGAGGGATAGATGTATAGAGTTAGAGAGAGAGGTATAGAGGGATAGATGTATAGAGGCAGAGAGAGAGGGATAGAGGGATATAGTTATAGAGAGAGGTATAGAGGGATAGAGGCAGAGAGAGAGGTATAGAGGGATAGATGTATAGAGTTAGAGAGAGAGGTATAGAGGGATAGATGTATAGAGTTATAGAGAGAGGTATAGAGGGATAGAGGTAGAGAGAGCGGGATAGATGTATTGCCTAGAAGGCCAGCATCCCGGAGTCACCTCTTCACTGTTGACATTGAGACTGGTGTTTTGCGGGTACTATTTAATGAAGCTGCCAGTTGAGGACTTGTGTGGGGTCTGTTTCTCTAACTAGGCACTCTAATGTACTTGTCCTCTTACTCAGTTGTGCACCGGGGCCTCCCACTCCTCTTTCTATTCTGGTTCGAGCCTGTTTGAGCTGTTCTGTGAAGGCAGTAGTACACCTCGTTGTGCGAGATATTCAGTTTCTTGTCAATTTCTCACGTGGAATAGCCGTAATTTCTCTGAACAAGAATAGACTGGCAAGTTTCAGAATAAAGATCTTTGTTTCTGGCCATTTTGAGCCAGTAATCGAAACCACAAATGCTGATGCTGCAGATACTAAACTTACTAAAGGTACCAAAGGCCAATTTGACTGTTTCTTTAAATCAGCTTGACAGTTTTCAGCTCTGCTAACATACTTGCAAAAGGGTAGATATGTAGATATTCCACTTAAAATCAGAAGTTTCCAGCTACAATAGACTGGAACAACATTAGCAATGTCTACACTGTATTTCTGATCAATTTGATCAAAATCTTTCAAAAACAAAGACCTTTCTAAGTGACCCCAAACTTTTGAACGGTGGTGTATATCATAAAGCTATGGAGTAGACAGACAACGTGTGACCCCCATAACTAGCAACTTATGGAAACCCTAAAGCTATGGAGTAGACAGACAACGTGTGACCCCATAACTAGCAACTTATGGAAACCCTAAAGCTATGGAGTAGACAGACAACGTGTGACCCCATAACTAGCAACTTATGGAAACCCTAAAGCTATGGAGTAGACAGACAACGTGTGACCCCATAACTAGCAACTTACGGAAACCCTAAAGCTAAGGAGCGATAGACAATGTGTGACCCCTTAACTAGCAAGTTATGGAAACCCTAAAGCTAAGGAGCGATAGACAACGTGTGACCCCATAACTAGCAACTTATGGAAACCCTAAAGCTAAGGAGCGATAGACAATGTGTGACCCCATAGCTAAAGACATATGGCTACTATAAAGCTATGGAGCAGATACAACACGTGTCAATCCATAGCTAGCAACGTATGGCAACCATAAATCTATGGAGCAGATAGAACACCAGACCCCATAGCTAGCAACGTATGGCAACCATAAAGCTATGGAGCAGATAGAATATGCCATGTGTTGGTGATGTCACATGATCATTTACAGCAGTCACACGTTATATCGTCATGGTTAAAATGACCGTTGCTGACGCTGTTCACTTTTGGCTTGTATCCAGCGGTGGTTGTTGTTGCTATGTACGTTGCTAGTGAGTCAGTAGACTAGTCCCTCTCACAGGGTACTGGAGAGAGGTGAAGATGTGTTATTGGCTCGTTTCGGGTCTTGGCTGACGGCAAAATACCTTCACTACATCCCAAATGACACACTGTTCCTTGAGTAGTGCACTACTTTAGACCAGGGCCCATAGGGTCCTGTAGTGCACTATGTAGGGAATAGGGAGCTATTTCAGATGCAGCCATCCAGACCGTGTTATAATGAGTACTTTAAAAATACATCTCTTCTCCAATCCCGCCTCCTTCTCTTCCCTCCTTCAGAGGTCTTTGAAGTAATAGCTGACCCGGCTGTAGTGTCTCAGTCAAAGCTGTTTAATAGAACGACTGAGGATGGAGGGAGGGAGGGAGGGAGGGAGGGAGGGAGGGAGGGGTAGGGAGGGAGGAAGGGAGGGAGGGAGGGATGAAGAGGTAGGGAGGGAGGAAGGGAGGGAGGGAGGGAGGGAGGGAGGGAGGGAGGGAGGGAGGGAGGGAGGGAGGGAGGGAGGAGGGATGAAGGGGTAGGGAGGGATGAAGGGAGGGAGGGGGTAGGGAGGGAGGGAGGGATGAAGGAAGCGGGAGGGAGGGATGAAGGGGTAGGGAGGGAGGAAGGGAGGGAGGGGTAGGGAGGGATGAAGGGTAGGAGGAGGAAGGGAGGAGGGGTAGGGAGGGAGGAAGGGAGGGAGGGGTAGGGAGGGAGGAAGGGAGGGAGGGGTAGGGAGGGAGGATGAAGGGGTAGGGAGGGAGGGATGAAGGGGTAGGGAGGGAGGAAGGGAGGGAGGGGTAGGGAGGGATGAAGGGGGTAGGGAGGGAGGGATGAAGGGGTAGGGAGGGAGGAAGGGAGGGAGGGTAGGGAGGGATGAAGGGGTAGGGAGGGAGGGAAGGGAGGGAGGGGTAGGGAGGGAGGGATGGATGAAGGAAGCGGGAGGGAGGGATGAAGGGGTAGGGAGGGAGGAAGGGAGGGAGGGGTAGGGAGGGAGGATGAAGGGTAGGGAGGGAGGAAGGGAGGGAGGGGTAGGGAGGGAGGAAGGGAGGGAGGGTAGGGAGGGAGGAAGGGAGGGAGGGGTAGGGAGGGAGGGATGAAGGGGTAGGGAGGGAGGGATGAAGGGGGTAGGGAGGGAGGAAGGGAGGGGTAGGGAGGATGAAGGGGTAGGGAGGGAGGATGAAGGGTAGGAGGGAGGGAGGGAGGGAGGGGAAGGGGTAGGGGTAGGGAGGGATGAAGGGGTAGGGAGGGAGGGATGAAGGGGTAGGGAGGGAGGAAGGGAGGGAGGGGTAGGGAGGGAGGGATGAAGGGGTAGGGAGGGAGGAAGGGAGGGAGGGGTAGGGAGGATGAAGGGGTAGGGAGGGAGGAAGGGAGGGAGGAAGTGGGAGGGAGGATGAAGGAATGGGGGGGAGGGAGGGAGGGCATGGTACTTCACCTCTGGATCAGAGTTGGCAACGATTTGCTTAAAAAATAAAAATAATTAGCTCTAGTAATAACTGATCATTGATAAGCCATTTGTGAATAATCTTTCTGCTGGCGTTGGTGTTACGACCAGATCACTCAATAACACACATCTCCAGACTTAACGATGTGCTCCAGAACTCTAGAGAACAACTCTTCCTGTAACAGGATCATTTGGTCATATAGCTGCCACAGTTTTAAAACGGACTGTGTTTATTGTACTTACAGCTCACCTCAGACGAGACTAACAACACACACACACACACACACACATGCACACACACACACACACACACACACACACACACACACACACACACACACACACACAATCTGACTCGACACACACACATACACACACACACACGCACACACACAATCTGACTCGACACACACACATACACACACACACATGCACACACACAATCTGACTCGACACACATACATACACACACTTAAGTCAACTCGGCAGGCGTCACTAATTCGTAATCACCAATCTAATGCAGTCGCTGTGGATATTTAATTCAGTCATTTGTCACGCCTGTTGTTCACCACAACACAAACGTCAAGATAATGATTGTTTAAAAAAAGCCCCGGTGCGCATCACAAACACCTCCCTTATTCCCTATATAGTACACTACTTTTGACCAGAGCCAAATGGGGAACCGTATGGCCTCCGGTCAAAAGTAGTGCACTATATAGGGAATAGGGAGCTGTTTGGGACCAGAACCTCATAGCTCGTCTCTCAGGTCCTCTCCTCTCTTTCTCCTCCGTCTCCGATTAATATTTAATCTCTCTCCATCTCTCTCTTTCTTATCCTTCATTCTCTCTACCTCCCTCTCTCTTTTATCCTTCATTCTCTCTACCTCCCTTTCTCTTTTATCCTTCATTCTCTCTACCTCCCTCTCTCTTTAATCATTCATTCTCTCTACCTCCCTCTCTCTTTTATCCTTCATTCTCTCTACCTCCCTCTCTCTTTTATCCTTCATTCTCTCTACCTCCCTCTCTCTTTAATCATTCATTCTCTCTACCTCCCTCTCTCTTTTATCCTTCATTCTCTCTACCTCCCTCTCTCTTTTATCCTTCATTCTCTCTACCTCCCTCTCTCTTTTATCCTTCATTCTCTCTACCTCCCTCTCTCTTTTATCCTTCATTCTCTCTACCTCCCTCTCTCTTTTATCCTTCATTCTGTCCATCTCAACGGCCCCGTCTTGTTTTCCTCATGATCTACCCCGTCAGCTCTGATTAGGGTGACAACGTCCCAACTAATGAGAAAAACATTCACCTAATTCAAACCATGGCTTTAAAATAGGTTTGTGTTGGAGTGAGGTTGGGGGTTATCAGTTGATGCACGGTGGTAATCCAACTCAAAGTCAAAATAAGTTATAAAACCAGATATGAGTCAAGTCTACGGAAGCTATTCCAACTAATAGTGCCACTTGAATTTGAAAAGAGTCAACATAATGGTTTTAAAATGGGTAGGTTGAGTTAGGGGTTGCATAGTCAGGTGAATACAATGTTTTACCACATTAAGTGATGGCACTGTAGTGTATTCTGATCCAAAATGGCGACCGTTGCTTATATGTGTAGAAGGTGTTGTGTCCCCAGGATGGCAGCTTGACTGCAGCGTTATAAGTGGAGGTGCTACAGGCCTAACCTTGGTTTGATAATTGCTATGCAAAGGTTTCCTCCGGAAATGAATTAGTGATCAGTGGAGTGTTACAGAGAGCGAGCGTGTTACAGAGACAGAATGACAGATGAGACCAGCTTACGGACACACACACACACAGAGACACACACACAGACACACACAGACACACACACAGAGACATACACACACACACACACACACACAGACACACACACACAGAGACATACACACACACACACACACACACACACACACACACACACACACACACACACACACACACACACACACACACAGACACAGAGACACACACACACAGAGACATACACACACATGCATGAGCATGCACAAACACACACACACACACACACACAGAGACACACACACACACATGCATGAGCATGCACAAACACACACAGCAGCACACATACCCCCACATAGACCCACATACACCCACGCTCTGAAAATACTTGATATAAACACATCCCACCTGAGAGGAAGGAAGAAGCACTAATATCACACACAACCAACCAGGTATCAGAGACCACTTACATCCCTACAGTCGTCTGGAAGCAACATGTTCCTACAACTTCTTCTTTATTATATTTTAAAATGTTACTTTTATTTAATCTCTCTCTCTGGTGCTCTCCTCTCTGGTGCTCTCCTCTCTGGTGCTCTCCTCTCTGGTGCTCTCCTCTCTGGTGCTCTCTCTCTGGTGCTCTCTCTCTGGCGCTCTCCTCTCTGGTGCTCTCCTCTCTGGCGCTCTCCTCTCTGGTGCTCTCCTCTCTGGTGCTCTCCTCTCTGGTGCTCTCCTCTCTGGTGCTCTCTCTCTGGTGCTCTCCTCTCTGGTGCTCTCCTCTCTGGTGCTCTCTCTCTGGCGCTCTCCTCTCTGGTGCTCTCTCTCTGGTGCTCTCTCTCTGGTGCTCTCTCTCTGGCGCTCTCCTCTCTGGTGCTCTCTCTCTGGTGCTCTCTCTCTGGTGCTCTCTCTCTGGCGCTCTCCTCTCTGGCGCTCTCCTCTCTGGCGCTCTCTCTCTGGTGCTCTCTCTCTGGCGCTCTCCTCTCTGGTGCTCTCTCTCTGGTGCTCTCTCTCTGGTGCTCTCCTCTCTGGCGCTCTCCTCTCTGGCGCTCTCTCTCTGGTGCTCTCTCTCTGGTGCTCTCCTCTCTGGCGCTCTCCTCTCTGGTGCTCTCTCTCTGGCGCTCTCCTCTCTGGTGCTCTCTCTCTGGCGCTCTCCTCTCTGGTGCTCTCTTCTCTGGTGCTCTCCTCTCTGGTGCTCTCTCTCTGGTGCTCTCCTCTCTGGTGCTCTCTCTCTGGCGCTCTCCTCTCTGGTGCTCTCTCTCTGGCGCTCTCCTCTCTGGTGCTCTCTCTCTGGCGCTCTCCTCTCTGGTGCTCTCTTCTCTGGTGCTCCCCTCTCTGGCGCTCTCCTCTCTGGTGCTCTCTTCTCTCGCGCTCTCTCTCTGGCGCTCTCCTCTCTGGCGCTCTCTCTCTGGCGCTCTCCTCTCTGGTGCTCTCTTCTCTGGCGCTCTCCTCTCTGGTGCTCTCTTCTCTGGCGCTCTCCTCTCTGGTGCTCTCTTCTCTGGCGCTCTCCTCTCTGGTGCTCTCCTCTCTGGTGCTCTCTTCTCTGGTGCTCTCTTCTCTGGCGCTCTCCTCTCTGGTGCTCTCTTCTCTGGCGCTCTCCTCTCTGGTGCTCTCTCTCTGGCGCTCTCCTGTCTGGTGCTCTCTTCTCTCGCGCTCTCTCTCTGGCGCTCTCTTCTCTGGTGCTCCCCTCTCTGGTGCTCTCCTCTCTGGTGCTCTCTTCTCTCGCGCTCTCTCTCTGGCGCTCTCCTCTCTGGCGCTCTCTCTCTGGCGCTCTCTTCTCTGGTGCTCTCCTCTCTGGTGCTCTCCTCTCTGGTGCTCTCCTCTCTGGTGCTCTCTTCTCTCGCGCTCTCCTCTCTGGCGCTCTCCTCTCTGGTGCTCTCTTCTCTCGCGCTCTCCTCTCTGGTGCTCTCTTCTCTCGCGCTCTCCTCTCTCGCGCTCTCTTTCTGGCGCTCTCCTCTCTGGTGCTCTCTTCTCTCGCGCTCTCCTCTCTCGCGCTCTCTTTCTGGCGCTCTCCTCTCTCAGGCTCTCTTTCTGGCGCTCTCCTCTCTCGCGCTCTCTCTCTTTCAATTCAAGGGCTTTATTGGCATGGGAAACATGTTTACATTGCCAAAACAAGTGAAGTAGATACTAAACAATAAAAATTTACAGTATAAATAAAAATGTACAGTAAACATCACACTTATACAAGTTCCAAAAGAATAAAGACATTTCAAATGTC
Source organism: Oncorhynchus kisutch (assembly GCF_002021735.2). NCBI lineage: Eukaryota > Metazoa > Chordata > Actinopteri > Salmoniformes > Salmonidae > Oncorhynchus > Oncorhynchus kisutch. The sequence goes on along the minus strand of NW_022265980.1, from coordinate 140,094 downwards.
ATAATATGTATATATACAGTGTTGCAATGATGTGCAAATATTTAAATAAAGATACACCTCTCTCTCTCTCTTTCACTCTCTCTAAATATAACATCCTTTAAAACTCTCTTTCACTCTCTCTAAATATAACATCCTTTAAAACTCTCTTTCACTCTCTCTAAATATAACATCCTTTAAAACTCTCTTTCACTCTCTCTAAATATAACATCCTTTAAAACTCTCTTTCACTCTCTCTAAATATAACATCCTTTAAAACTCTCTTTCACTCTCTCTAAATATAACATCCTTTAAAACTCTCTTTCACTCTCTCTAAATATAACATCCTTTAAAACTCTCTTTCACTCTCTCTAAATATAACATCCTTTAAAACTCTCTTTCACTCTCTCTAAATATAACATCCTTTAAAACTCTCTTTCACTCTCTCTAAATATAACATCCTTTAAAACTCTCTTTCACTCTCTCTAAATATAACATCCTTTAAAACTCTCTTTCACTCTCTCTAAATATAACATCCTTTAAAACTCTCTTTCACTCTCTCTAAATATAACATCCTTTAAAACTCTCTT
>NW_022265980.1:129528-137028 GCF_002021735.2 Oncorhynchus kisutch | reverse complement strand
GAGGGAGAGGGAGACAGAGACAGAGACAGAGACAGAGACAGAGACAGAGGGAGAGGGAGAGGGAGAAGGAGAGGAAGAGGGAGAGACAGAGAGCGAGAGAGAGAGGGAGAGAGAGACAGAGAGAGAGAGGGAGAGACAGAGACAGAGAGAGACAGAACCCACTGGATTCTCCAATTACATTGAATGAGTTACAGGACAAAATAAAAACCCTCCAACCCAAAAAGGCCTGTGGTGTTGATGGTATCCTCAATGAAATGATCAAATATACAGACAACAAATTCCAATTGGCTATACTAAAACTCTTTAACATCATCCGTAGCTCTGGCATCTTCCCCAATATTTGGAACCAAGGACTGATCACCCCAATCCACAAAAGTGGAGACAAATTTGACCCCAATAACTACCGTGGAATATGCGTCAACAGTAACCTTGGGAAAATCCTCTGCATTATCATTAACAGCAGACTCGTACATTTCCTCAATGAAAACAATGTACTGAGCAAATGTCAAATTGGCCTTTTACCAAATTACCGTACAACAGACCATGTATTCACCCTGCACACCCTAATTGACAACCAAACAAACCAAAACAAAGGCAAAGCCTTCGACTCAATTTGGCATGAGGGTCTGCTATACAAACTGATGGAAAGTGGTGTTGGGGGTAAAACATACGACATTATAAAATCCATGTACACAAACAACAAGTGTGTGGTTAAAATTGGCAAAAAACACACAAATTTCTTCACACAGGGTCGTGGGGTGAGACAGGGATGCAGCTTAAGCCCCACCCTCTTCCAACATATATATTAACGAATTGGCGCGGGCACTAGAAAAGTCTGCAGCACCCGGCCTCACCCTACTAGAATCCGAAGTCAAATGTCTGCTGATGGCTGATGATCTGGTGCTTCTGTCACCAACCAAGGAGGGCCTACAGCAGCACCTAGATCTTATGCACAGATAATGGTGTTCCAAAAAAGGTCCTGTCACCAGGACCACAAATACATATTCCATCTAGACACTGTTGCCCTAGAGCACACAAAAAACTATACATACCATGGCCTAAACATCAGCGCCACAGGTAACTTCCACAAAGCTGTGAACGATCTGAGAGACAAGGCAAGAAGGGCATTCTGTGCCATCAAAAGGAACATAAATCTCAACATACCAATTAGGATTTGGCTAAGAATACTTGAATCAGTCATAGAGCCCATTGCCCTTTATGGTTGTGAGGTCTGGGGCCCGCTCACCAACCAAGAATTCACAAAATGGGACAAACACCAAATTGAGACTCTGCACGCAGAATTCTGCAAAAATATCCCCCGTGTACAACGTAGAACACCAAATAATGCATGCAGAGCAGAATTAGGCCGATACCCACTAATTATCAAATTCCAGAAAAGAGCCGTTAAATTCTATAACCACCTAAAAGGAAGCGATTCCCAAACCTTCCACAACAAAGCCATCACCTACAGAGAGATGAACCTGGAGAAGAGTCCCCTAAGCAAGCTGGTCCTGGGGCTCTGTTCACAAACACAAACACACCCTACAGAGCCCCAGGACAGCAGCACAATTAGACCCAACCAAATCATGAGAAAACAAAAAGATAATTACTTGACACATTGGAAAGAATTAACAAAAAACAGAGCAAACTAGAATGCTATTTGGCCCTACACAGAGAGTACACAGCGGCAGAATACCTGACCACTGTGACTGACCCAAAATTAAGGAAAGCTTTGACTATGTACAGACTCAGTGAGCATAGCCTTGCTATTGAGAAAGGCCGCCGTAGACAGACATGGCTCTCAAGAGAAGACAGGCTATGTGCTCACTGCCCACAAAATGAGGTGGAAACTGAGCTGCACTTCCTAACCGCCTGCCCAATGTATGACCATATTAGAGAGACATATTTCCCTCAGATTACACAGATCCACAAAGAATTCAAAAATAAATCCAATTTTGATAAACTCCCATATCCACTGGGTGAAATTCCACAGTGTGCCATCACAGCAGCAATATTTGTGACCTGTTGCCAAGAGAAAAGGGCAACCAGTGAAGAACACACACCATTGTAAATACAACCCATATTTATGCTTATTTATTTTATCTTGTGTCCTTTACCATTTGTACATTGTTAAAACACTGTGTATATATATATAATATGACATTTGTAATGTCTTTATTGTTTTGAAACTTCTGTATGTGTAATGTTTACTGTTCATTTTTATTGTTTATTTCACTTTATATATTCACTTTATATATTATCTACCTCACTTGCTTTGGCAACGTTAACACATGTTTCCCATGCCAATAAAGCCCTTGAATTGAATTGAATTGACAGAGAGAGACAGAGAGAGACAGAGAGAGGACAGAGAGAGAGAGAGAGACAGAGAGAGGCAGAGAGAGGACAGAGAGCGAGAAGGAGCGAGAGAGAGACAGAGAGAGACAGAGAGAGACAGAGAGAGACAGAGAGAGGACAGAGAGAGACAGAGAGAGACAGAGAGAGGACAGAGACAGACAGAGAGAGACAGAGAGAGGACAGAGAGAGGACAGAGAGAGACAGAGACAGAGAGAGACAGAGAGAGGACAGAGAGAGACAGAGAGAGACAGAGACAGAGAGAGACAGAGAAGGGGGGTAATAATCCACAGTATCTTCCTCTCATCCGCCCGGTAACATCCGGTGTGAAACATAATCAACACCTTGTCTCTGATTTATATTCTTTCCCACAAGACCCCGCTGCTGCGCCCAAATTAAGGAAATTAAAAATCACCGTTCTGCATTGCCACCGAAGCACTGAGACTCGGGCAATATCCTTCCCCATTACGGAGATCTTTAGCCGGGGTAATTACGGCAGGACTCACCGGCATGACCCCGGTTGGTGGCATCGTGATCACTGTCTCCCTGCTCGCTGTCCCCATGACCGCTGTCTTTAGAACTCACAATGTCCGCTTCTTGGAACGCAGAACTGGAGGGAGGGAGGGAGACACATGGTAGTAGGAGAAGAAAAGAACATGGAGGAGGGGAGAGGAGGGAGAGATGAAGAGGTAGACAGAGGGGAGAGAGAGAGAGAGAGAGAGAGAGAGAGAGAGAGAGAGAGAGAGAGAGAGAGAGAGAGAGAGAGAGAGAGATGAAGAGGTAGACAGAGGGGAGAGAGAGAGAGAGAGAGAGAGAGAGAGAGAGAGACGGAGGAGATTCATTAGAAATTGACACCATATTAATGCATTCACAGTGGCCTTCAAGTGTCTAAATTGGATGTTTCACTTGACGGGTAATGAATTCCGGCGTGGTTGTGTAATGCGGCCGTCCGCCTCGTCCGTTACGGGACTCAGACCAAATTGGATCTGAGTCTTATATGTTGGGAATGATGACGATGACGAGCCTGACCGGCATATTGCATGTATATGGTATGTGTCACACATGGCACCCTAAAGTAGTCAAAAGTACTGCACTACATAGGGAATAGGGTGCCATTTTAGCCGTGCTCTGACTGGTGTTTTGAGTGCATATGGAAGTGCAGTGGTCCTGATGATGACTTCTGAGTGGAATACTAAGTGATAACCCTCTGGATATGGACGTGTCTAATGTCATGGACAGGATGGCCATGATGATGACTTCTGAGTGGAATACTAAGTGATAACCCTCTGGATATGGACGTGTCTAATGTCATGGACAGGATGGTCATGATGATGACTTCTGAGTGGAATACTAAGTGATAACCCTCTGGATATGGACGTGTCTAATGTCATGGACAGGATGGTCATGATGATGACTTCTGAGTGGAATACTAAGTGATAACCCTCTGGATATGGACGTGTCTAATGTCATGGACAGGATGGTCATGATTATGACTTCTGAGTGGAATACTAAGTGATAACCCTAAGAATATAGACGTGTCTAATGTCATGGACAGGATGGCCATGATGATGACTTCTGAGTGGAATACTAAGTGATAACCCTCTGGATATGGACGTGTCTAATGTCATGGACAGGATGGTCATGATTATGACTTCTGAGTGGAATACTAAGTGATAACCCTAAGAATATAGACGTGTCTAATGTCATGGACAGGATGGCCATGATGATGACTTCTGAGTGGAATACTAAGTGATAACCCTCTGGATATGGACGTGTCTAATGTCATGGACAGGATGGTCATGATTATGACTTCTGAGTGGAATACTAAGTGATAACCCTAAGAATATAGACGTGTCTAATGTCATGGACAGGATGGCCATGATGATGACTTCTGAGTGGAATACTAAGTGATAACCCTCTGGATATGGACGTGTCTAATGTCATGGACAGGATGGTCATGATGATGACTTCTGAGTGGAATACTAAGTGATAACCCTAAGGATATGGACGTGTCTAATGTCATGGACAGGATGGCCATGATGATGACTTCTGAGTGGAATACTAAGTGATAACCCTCTGGATATGGACGTGTCTAATGTCATGGACAGGATGGCCATGATGATGACTTCTGAGTGGAATACTAAGTGATAACCCTCTGGATATGGACGTGTCTAATGTCATGGACAGGATGGTCATGATGATGACTTCTGAGTGGAATACTAAGTGATAACCCTCTGGATATGGACGTGTCTAATGTCATGGACAGGATGGTCATGATGATGACTTCTGAGTGGAATACTAAGTGATAACCCTATGGATATGGACGTGTCTAATGTCATGGACAGGATGGTCATGATGATGACTTCTGAGTGGAATACTAAGTGATAACCCTCTGGATATGGACGTGTCTAATGTCATGGACAGGATGGTCATGATGATGACTTCTGAGTGGAATACTAAGTGATAACCCTCTGGATATGGATGTGTCTAATGTCATGGACAGGATGGTCATGATGATGACTTCTGAGTGGAATACTAAGTGATAACCCTCTGGATATGGACGTGTCTAATGTCATGGACAGGATGGTCATGATGATGACTTCTGAGTGGAATACTAAGTGATAACCCTCTGGATATGGACGTGTCTAATGTCATGGACAGGATGGTCATGATGATGACTTCTGAGTGGAATACTAAGTGATAACCCTCTGGATATGGACGTGTCTAATGTCATGGACAGGATGGTCATGATGATGACTTCTGAGTGGAATACTAAGTGATAACCCTCTGGATATGCACGTGTCTAATGTCATGGACAGGATGGTCATGATGATGACTTCTGAGTGGAATACTAAGTGATAACCCTCTGGATATGGACGTGTCTAATGTCATGGACAGGATGGTCATGAAGATGACTTCTGAGTGGAATACTAAGTGATAACCCTCTGGATATGCACGTGTCTAATGTCATGGACAGGATGGTCATGATGATGACTTCTGAGTGGAATACTAAGTGATAACCCTCTGGATATGCACGTGTCTAATGTCATGGACAGGATGGTCATGATGATGACTTCTGAGTGGAATACTAAGTGATAACCCTCTGGATATGGACGTGTCTAATGTCATGGACAGGATGGCCATGAAGATGACTTCTGAGTGGAATACTAAGTGATAACCCTCTGGATATGGACGTGTCTAATGTCATGGACAGGATGGTCCTGATGATGACTTCTGAGTGGAATACTAAGTGATAACCCTCTGGATATGGACGTGTCTAATGTCATGGACAGGATGGCCATGAAGATGACTTCTGAGTGGAATACTAAGTGATAACCCTCTGGATATGGACGTGTCTAATGTCATGGACAGGATGGCCATGAAGATGACTTCTGAGTGGAATACTAAGTGATAACCCTCTGGATATGGACGTGTCTAATGTCATGGACAGGATGGTAATGATGATGACTTCTGAGTGGAATACTAAGTGATAACCCTAAGGATATGGACGTGTCTAATGTCATGGACAGGATGGCCATGATGATGACTTCTGAGTGGAATACTAAGTGATAACCCTCTGGATATGGACGTGTCTAATGTCATGGACAGGATGGTCATGATGATGACTTCTGAGTGGAATACTAAGTGATAACCCTAAGGATATGGAAGTGTCTAATGTCATGGACAGGATGGCCATGATGTTGGCAGTGACTGTCTGACTGGCATAGTAAATCAATGGATATATTTTGATATGAAAACATGAATGGAATGAGGAAAAGTCTACATAGTTGGGAACAGCCTAGCAGATGGGGATACGTCACGGATATACAGGTTGTGTAGTGTAGCCATATAGAATGTTATACAGGTTGTGTAGTGTAGCCATATAGAATGTTATACAGGTTGTGTAGTGTAGCCATATAGAATGTTATACAGGTTGTGTAGTGTAGCCATGTGGAATGTTATACAGGTTGTGTAGTGTAGCCATATAGAATGTTATACAGGTTGTGTAGTGTAGCCATATAGAATGTTATACAGGTTGTGTAGTGTAGCCATATAGAATGTTATACAGGTTGTGTAGTGTAGCCATGTGGAATGTTATACAGGTTGTGTAGTGTAGCCATATAGAATGTTATACAGGTTGTGTAGTGTAGCCATATAGAATGTTATACAGGTTGTGTAGTGTAGCCATATAGAATGTTATACAGGTTGTGTAGTGTAGCCATGTGGAATGTTATACAGGTTGTGTAGTGTAGCCATATAGAATGTTATACAGGTTGTGTAGTGTAGCCATATAGACTGTTATACAGGTTGTGTAGTGTAGCCATATAGAATGTTATACAGGTTGTGTAGAGTAGCCATATAGAATGGTATACAGGTTGTGTAGTGTAGCCATATAGAATGTTATACAGGTTGTGTAGTGTAGCCATATAGAATGTTATACAGGTTGTGTAGTGTAGCCATATAGAATGTTATACAGGTTGTGTAGTGTAGCCATATAGAATGTTATACAGGTTGTGTAGTGTAGCCATATAGAATGTTATACAGGCTGTGTAGTGTAGCCATATAGAATGTTATACAGGTTGTGTAGTGTAGCCATATAGAATGTTATACAGGTTGTGTAGTGTAGCCATATAGAATGTTATACAGGTTGTGTAGTGTAGCCATATATAATGTTATACAGGTTGTGTAGTGTAGCCATATAGAATGTTATACAGGTTGTGTAGTGTAGCCATATAGAATGTTATACAGGTTGTGTAGTGTAGCCATATAGAATGTTATACAGGCTGTGTAGTGTAGCCATATAGAATGTTATACAGGTTGTGTAGTGTAGCCATATAGAATGTTATACAGGTTGTGTAGTGTAGCCATATAGAATGTTATACAGGTTGTGTAGTGTAGCCATATAGAATGTTATACAGGTTGTGTAGTGTAGCCATATATAATGTTATACAGGTTGTGTAGTGTAGCCATGTGGAATGTTATACAGGTTGTGTAGTGTAGCCATATAGAATGTTATACAGGTTGTGTAATGTAGCCATATAGAATGTTATACAGGTTGTGTAGTGTAGCCATATAGAATGTTATACAGGTTGTGTAGTGTAGCCATATAGAATGTTATACAGGTTGTGTAGTGTAGCCATATATAAT